>NC_081412.1:333767523-334067523 GCF_030272615.1 Cryptomeria japonica
TGTCAATGAAACTCAACTCAACTCGCTGAAAACACAATTTTTGAAAGGCTAAACTTGCTTTTTTTTCATTCAGATCTTCAACCAACATTCTCATTGGTTGTCCCAAGCCTTATATTGGCCTTGGGTTAGTTACAAATGTCTTAACTGAAAAAGATAACCAAGTAGCCATTGGTGTTTGGAAAATGCAAATGTTGCAAAGTTGCTATGAGCAACTTTTGCAACTTTTTACAACTTTTACATAGTTGAGCAACTTTTGCCCAAATCAAACCTAGGTCACTTCTAAAGGTTAAAATGACCTTAAAACCTCCTAAAATTCATCAAACCAACCTATTCTAATACAATACCAACTTATTCTACCAAATGCTCTATTTGGCACCCTTAAGAGCCAATAGACCAACATTGGTCAAACAATAACTCCTAGGGTCCTTACATCATTTGAGCACTTATTCAAAATCACACGATTCCAAACTCCTGGAACCTACACAACAAAATTTATCAAGTTCTCCTACACCATGATGGCTAGAAACTCTATTATTTTTGTATCTTATTTGTATTATCGTGACAAGATAGGTATGAAAGCCCAGGTCGCGTCCTTATAAAATGTGTATCTTGTACTCTATGATTCTTGATTTGACATTACTTCATGTGAAGACATAACATGTACTCAACTATTGATGGTTTTTTATTTATTTACTTTCTATGTGACTATTGAATTATTAATTGATTTTGTGATATAGTTTTGGGTTGTGTCCCTTACAAATACCAAGATCTCATTTGCATCCCATATTCTCTTAAGGATAAGCCCTTATTTGAATCATCAAATGAATCAATCTACATATAATAATGTTTCCATTAGAACTATTGTTGTTACTCCTATTATTAAGTATGAGATTGAATACTATGATAATGAAGCATACTTGGATAACCAACCATTCACAAAAGAGCTTCGTAGTTTAGTTAAAATGGATAGTCCTAAAAATTTGGTTTAAAATGTTGAATGTTCCAGATAAATGAGAGGGGGGGTGGTGAATTAGTTGTCAATTCAAACTTATCTTTATTTTCACAGATATAGATCTAGCAAATTAAATTTCAAATTGCATAACCATGAACAAATGATAACATGAAAAGAACACACACAAGAGACACTAGATATGACGTGGAAAACCAAGAAGGGAAAAACCACAGAGAATATTAGTTCTCAAATAAAAAACACATGTTAGGGTGACATTGGTTAAGGTCATTTTTACAAGATGTCTCACTACCAGAATTGCTCACTATAGGTGGGCTCACTGCCAAGCTAAAACAACTCAAAAAAGGAGGGTTCATTGCCCAGAGGAAGAAATAAAGAATCCACCACAAAGGCACAATTGCCACTCTGTTGCAATGCCAGGAGAAATCTTAGGCTCACTACCACCAATACTAAACAACATCATCAAACAACCATACCGATCAACCACTTCACATTACCAAAGATAGATCTTCCTTTTACAATCAACTTCCTTCTATGAAACATTTTTCATCATTTTTCCATTACAAGCGGTCTTGATATATATACTAATCTCCATTATAGATTTTTCAAGTTGGCCAAGAAGATGATAAATCATTATTAAAAAATAAGTCTTCACTAAGCATTCCCATAGTGGAAAGGAATGAAAAAGTGGACCACACCACAAATCAACATGTTAACCAAATGCCACAATCACTGGTCCAAGAAGATAGAGCATTCGGGGTTAACTGGACCGAGTAAGAACAATTCCGGAGCACAACAACATGTGTTGAACCAAAATAATGAAGATACATGCATGAGAAACATAAATCCATAAGTGCAACAAAAGAATTGAAGATGCAAAGCTTTGCAAACTCTATCAAATGAACATGATTAGCACAACATAGACTTTTGAAGAATACCTTCCAGACCACCAAAACAAGAAAAAAGAATTTCAAAGCAATATCTGACACCATGTCAACATATTATGAATATATCTACAATAAGTCAGAACATCCAAAACAAAACCAAACACCGAACACAGAATCAGTACGTTGACATTAATGATAACCATACTGAAACATCAATCAACTTCACATTTGCAACATAAAATTTGCATGATTTATTAGTTATTAAGACTTTAGGGTGGTTATTAATTCAACTTGTTGGAATTTTTAAAATATGTTGGTTTATATGCTCATTTATGTCAATCTTGTTGTAATATTTCGGTTGATAGTGAACACTATAACTCTCAAATATCACTTGCAAACAAAATGCCTATCACATCTGAAGAGAAAATCCATTGATGTGCTCATGCAACCTTGAGAGAGAGATTGATCTAATAGAGCAATTAATATTGAAATAAACTTGTATAAAAATGGATTGATTGCAATGAATAAAAATGAATTCTTATAAAAGTATAAAGATAAAACTCTAGGTAAAACTTTAGGTGAAAATTATATTAGATCATGACAAGTGTCACCATCCTATTATATGAGACAACATGACTTAAATATAGCTTAATCTAAATATAGAAAAGAACTCCTAAGATTAGCTTAAGTGTAATAAAGTAGTAAGGGACCTAAGTAATTAATGATTGATTAATTAATCACTAAATGTTCAAGTTGATAGCTAACCCCATAGCTCCCAAAATCACTTGCAACCAAAATGTTTATCACATTTGAAGAAAAGAAGCCAAGATTGTATGTTATGCAGCCTTAAGAGAGAATTTATCCTAGAGAGGATCTGATAGTGAGGTTAATATAAATAACCTAGATTATTTTGGGTAGATTACAATGAAATGGTTATAAAAGCATAAAGATGAAACCCTAAATTTAAACCAAAGTGAGGATTAAATCAAAGAATGAAAAGTGTCCTCATCCTATGTATGAGACAAAATGACCTTTAAATAGTTCAATCTAAAAATAAAAAAGTACTCCTTAATTTAGCTTAAGAGCAATAAAGTAATAAGGGACCTAAGTAATCAAAGATTAATTGATTAATTACTAAGGTGATATCCTAATTACTCTAAGGCCCCCTTAAGATCAACTTAGGGAGAAGATCGAAACCTAATTATGAATACAATGATGGGCACATGTATGGCTCCCAACTACAAGGCATGGTGAGGTACCCATATACAAACCAATGCAATGTATCATAATCAAAGAAAAGGATATAGACAAATAGTAAGAAAACTCCTTTCCAAAACAAGGAAAATGAAATGAATAAATTGGTTTAAGAAAATATATAATGACTCGATGTGATCCCCCCAAGGACTGCTTTTGTCACACAAGTCCAATAGATATCCCCTCATATGAGAGAGAAAATAAGGATTGGAATACGTCATAAAAAATTAGCCCTTATTCCAATGATGAAGGCATATAGATAGAACATGGTCCACTACCTAAAAACAACATGTATCTTGTTAAGAGAAATAGGTCCACTGGTAATATGGGAAGTCATTCTCATAAAGTAGAAGAATCCAGAATCCAAATCCAAATCTAAATGATGTGTGCCACTAACAACTACTCAAATATCACCATTTTAGATAGAGATAGTGCCAATTGAAAAACCTATGAAAAATGATGTAAAACAACCTGCAAAGACAATGAAGATGAGCTAACAACACGTATGTGGCGGTCATGAAAAAGAAGATGAATTTCCTCAAGATAATCCTTGAAATTTGTACAATTTGAGACTCCATAAACAAGAATGATATGTTTATAAGATATGAATCCGAAGTAGCTATGTTTGTAAATGATGAAGATGGTGGGCTAATAATGATGATGTGGCTTTCAATAAAGAGGAGATGAATGTACTATTGTACTAAACCAATGGGGGGCACTATTGTGGTAATATCAAGTTGATCAAGAACAATAGATGATGTAGATTGGGTTTGTATAAGAGTAGGAATTGTGAGATAAGCCTCTGATCTATTAGAGCACACAAGACCTATAATATACTCAATATCCTCTAAAGTATCATGATCATAGCACATGGGGTGATCCCATAATAAAGGGTTCCACTTTTTGGCCAAAGCGGGACATTGAAATCAACATTAATTACTAAATCTTCACTTTTTGACACTAAAGATGATGCAAACTAGTGATTTGTGAGATTCTATGTTTAGATTCTTTTTTCTTTTTCTTTTAATTGTTTTTAGTGATTTTTTTACTTAACTTTTAATGATTTTATTTTATAGTAAACAAGATTTTTTTAAAGTGTCATATATGTCATAATACATAAAAAAAATTTAATAAAAAAGATAAAATTCTAATTTTAAAAATATAGATTTGTAACACCAATATCTAGTGCATGGATATTTTTAAATAGTTTTTCATTGCATATTTTTTTTAAATTAATTTTTAAAGTCAAAGCAACTATAATTTGGACATAGGTGTATGTTGTAACACATAACTTGTTTTGTATGAATCATATTTATTTATTTATTCACTTTTTGTTGAAACAAATACATTAATACTTGACACAATTTTTTTCTCTCGCTATTTTACTATTTTTCTACATGTGTAGAACAAATGGCTTGACTTGTTGTGGGTGCACCTGAGGTGTGTGAACTTGCGGGTTTCTAAGTGTGACTCGGTGGATTTGCTTTCCCCCGATGTTGGCCTGATCCCATTTCCCCTTGTGGCGTGGAGCTCGTTTGGTGGTCATGTGGTGTTGAGCTTGCTTGGTGCTCACACTGGGATATGGAATACGTGTGGTATCATGTTCATGCTGGTGTGTTCTAGGTGGACTATTGTGAATGCGTCATGTGATATTTTGAACTATGGCAGGGGTGCATCCTGCATGGAACTCGTTAGGCTCTGCGGGTGGCTCTTAGTGCTTTTGGACTAGGGTTTTGTTCTCCATGTGTTATTTTGTTGTGATTCCTTTGATGGTATCTATTTTGGGTTATGATGATAGGGTTATGCCTTTTGGATTTGGTCGGTGGTGGTTTCTGTTTTCACCATTGGGTTGCATTTTGTTTCCTTGATGAGACTTTTCATTTCTATGGACAATTATCATGTTATCCCTGTTAGCTAGGGGCTGGCTGTTAGTTTTCAAGGGCTCGTCCTTGTTTTTGTTAGTTTTTGGTTATGAATTGGTGTTATTTTTGGGGTCGTGATCACCTTTGAGGCTACCTCAGAGTTTGATTTTGCCCCTATTGAGGTGGGGAGTGTTATGTTTCCTATGATGAGAGTTTGGCTTTGTCATTTCCCTTCTTCTTCCTTTGCAAATCCTATGGAGGTGGATGCGTCTCCTTTAGAGGTGGTGACTAGTTGCAGGGTTGGAGTCGTTGGTTCTTGGTTGTCTTCTCTTCTCTGTGGCAGGTTCATTGTTCAATGGACTCTTGGCTGACTCACTAGCATGTCATTCTTCCCTTTTTTTCCTCCTATTGAGGTGGGCTCCTTTTTTGTTGAGGTGAAAAGGGGGTTTGCTAAAGGGGGTTTGACTTCCTATTAGGGGATGACAACTGTGATATTCTGGTTGACTTTGGGAGCCTCTTACCCCTCTTGTTTGGTTGCTCCACTCTATGGGCCTCTTTCCTTCTGTGGCTGTTGGACTGTTGTTTATAGGTTTTGACCCGTGTGTTGTCAGTGCCAGTTGTGGCCTCTTCTAGTTTTTGGGGTGAGCACCCCTATTCGATGTAAATTGTTAGGGCCCTTAATACCTGCTTTTCTAATAAAAAACAAATAACTTGATGTTTAGAGATAAACCTGTATTTAATAAAACATAGAAAATAAATATAAAATCAGAATATATTAAAAATTATACTTGTAGGAAAGCTCATCTTAAGGGATACAATCTTGCAAATTATCTTGTCAAGTTTATTCCATTTCAAAGTCTAACCCTATTATAATTATAAGTGTAGTTATCATTGATATCAAACTCGGTGATCCAAATTGGTTTGGATATAGTGTGTTGGAGTACAGAGTAAAGGTGTTGCAAAATAGTAGTATGTATAGGTGTTGCAGAGAAGTGATATGTATGTATAAAGGTGTTGCAGAAAAATGGAAGATAGGTATGTATGAATGAAGATGAAGAACCTTGTTGATATGTTGGGTTGCAGATGTGTTGTAGTAGTAGTAGTAGTTGTTGTTGCAGATATTGCAGATGTGTTTTTCGAAAGGGTGTTGCTTCGAAAATGTGTGTTTCTAGTATGTGTCCATATGTTTTCCATGTTGATCTAGTATTGGATTTAATTGTAGCAATTATTTTGGTTCTTCGGGTGTTGTGCTCCGGAAGTGTATTCAGCATTGATGGTATTCAATAGTGATTGCAATGCTCCGCATTCCTATGCATTTTAGTTTCTGGTGATGATATTTTGGAAATACGTTCATAATATTAATTTCTTTATGTCAAGTTGGATTGTGTTTTTGTGCTTGTAGAAGTTTGAGGATATGTTCATTTCGGGTCTAGCCAACCTTGAATGTTTTTTTGTTCTTATTTTGCTCTGATGCTTGGAGCGTGTAATCTGACTGTTAGAATATTCTTGAAGGAAATCATGTGAAAGACCTATATTCTTGGGGAAAGTGTTCTTAAGGCCAAATTCATGCATGTACCAGTAGTATATATATGTGTGTGTGTGTGTGTGTGTGTTATGATTTGATCGATATGGTGTAGAGGTGTGTGAAAGTTTGAGAGTGCAAGTGAGAGTATTTGTGTGTTCATGTGGTAAGGGATAAAAGAAGAATGGGTACAACAGTGGATTAGAGTAGGCAAATTGAGTTAGAGTTGCAAAGATTCTTGACCAGATCTATTGTAAGTAGTTGTTTGGATATTTGAGCTTATCAAGAACCAATCTCATGCATATGTAGATGCAATTTTCTCAATTCATTTTTGTCTTTATTTCTTGGCAGTGAGCCTTCCAACAGTAAGCCATTATATTCCGGGCAGTGAACCCTCCAATAGTGAGCCTTGTAATCTTTATATAACTAGTTATATTATCTTGAGAGTTAACCCTCTTTGTGGTTTTTCCCATTTGGGTTTTCCACGTATAAAAATATGGTCTCTCTTATAGTTGTGTATTTCTTTCATTTCAGTTATGTTGCATGCATTTCTTTTGAGCTAAAGTTAATTGATAATAAGTTAAGTTTTGGAAGTTCAATCTTAATCTTTATAAGGGGAATACTAATTCACCCCACCCCCTCTCAATATTCTGGTCTGTTCAACAAACCCAAGGTTTGAAACTATAATTTTTGAGAAAAAAATTCAGGCAAAAGTGAAAGTGGCTAGATAAGCACCTTTCAAAAAAGGTACCTTACTTCAAAGGTATTTCATGCCCATAAAAAATAAAAATAAAAATTGTCGAATGAAGGTGATTTCCAAAAATGGAAAAAAGGGAACTTCATTCTAAGCTCTCTTTTTATTCCTTTTATGGTAGTTTTTGTAAAAGGAATAAAAAGGGATCTTCAAATGAAGGTCCATTTTATTTTCATTTTTGGGCACTCCCATAAAATGAATAAAAATGGACCTTCAAACAAAGGACCCTTTTCTACATTTTTTTCACTTGAAGAAATACCTTTGAATGAAGTTGTTTCTCACTTTTCACCTCCATCCAAGGATCAACAATGTGATGTCCCAATTTGGGACACATTCTTATGGAAATACCCTATGTAATTTGCATGTGCAAGGGGAATGAGACAATATACAACAAGATCCTCTTGGAATGGAGAGATATGAGGATCTCCATGGATCTCCTAAAGTTTAGTCCAAAGTGTGTGGGGATAATCAATGTCTGATACAACACACATAGTGCTAGGATCAACACTAGAGAATAAACCACTTCGTATAGCATGACCAATGATAATATCCCAAATAGATCTACCCCTTGGTGTGGTTTGTTCAAGTATGAGTCCATACAAATAAGGCAAAGATATAGCCACTTGAGATGTGTCAGGATGCCATTTTGCCAAGACTCATAATTATCCTCTTTTGGGATGACAATAGAATGATGATAAAAAAAACCTATGTTACCCACTCAAATGAAATAATCAAGCCAAATAATCTTAATGCATGTAAAGAAGATCAAATGAAGACACCTCTTGCAAATAAATCCTTTCCAAGTGCCAAAATGTCCAAGTACTTGACCAAAACATGAAATCACAAAAAAAAAATGTAGATAGGGAAAACTCAAGAAATAGTACATGTTTGTACTTGAAGAGCTCTGAAATACCTTTCCAATTCTAAAAGTATCACAAAAATTGAAGATGCAAGAAAGATTTGTGAGATTGAAAATAAAAAATATCGATCTAAATCTGATCGAGAATAATAGGAACCAACCAAAAAATCTTAGAGTGAGACCTGCACCATTGCAAAGTGTTCAAAACCATCTTTTTGATGATACCTCATTTCCCCAATTTCAAATTTGTATGCTCATGCTATGGCCAAAAGGAAAAAAGTATTTGCTTTAGGGCTAAATGGGGCTAGGAGAAGGGCATAGGATTGGTCGCATGGATAACGTAATTCTCATGTTAGCATGATGTCAATATAATATTCATAGACAATTACCTCCTATAAAAAAATTAACACCCTCATATGTAAAAAAAAATGTCATTTGAATATGCTCAATTCAATGGTGGAATATTGAATTAAAACCCATCGTTGACATATTTACTAAGAATCTTAAAGATTATAGATAGGTTGTATGTTGTTGGTGTGGTGTAGGATCACCTCATCAACAAGCTATTCATGACCTTGAGGATGAAGACTGGGACCATTAGGATGTGTTAGAGTGTCTTGTGTTTCATGTATGCAAATAAACCCCACCATGTAAGCCCATGTCACCAATTAGGCAATTTGAGAAGCCAATTGAGACAATGTGGTAAAGAGGGGTAGTAGATGCTTTAGATTTGTGTTTGATATGTTTTAGAAATGTTTTGTGTGTTTTTGGTTGGTCCATGTGTGTGGATCCCAACCTTAGGAAGTATGACAACTTTGTGAGCAAAAGTGCAAAAATGCAACTTTTGAGTGCAAAAGTGCAACTTTTTGTAATTCGGTTGGGGGAAGCCTTTCAACGGATCCAACCTAATCCAAATTAGGTGGAAAACCATTGGAGATCTGTATAAGCCTTTTGGGCTTGATTCCCAAGGTTGTTGTTATTGGAGTTGGAGTTTGAGAATCAATGATACACTGAATACTACAGTTTTCCCAGAAATTATGAGTTTGCAGGTATTTTACATGACTGTACGGTTGAACCACAAAATCCATGGAGTAGATAGGGAGATGAATTATATTTATTTTGGTGGTGTTCTGAGGTCTTAATCATTTTGGAGTAGAGAGAACCCTCCATTTTACTGTCTGTGACCCGAAAATTGACGGTTTGGAGAGGGTTTTGAATCAAAATGGCTTTATCTTGCACTTCGATCCATTAGAAGACTCTTCCTTTGGAGGGCTACAGGATAAGCCTTTTCATTTTAGTTTTTTTATGTTTTTTTGCAGGGGAGACCTCGTTGTGTGGAGAAATGAACATATTTAGGTAGGCATCTCTATGTGGCTACCTAGGGCAAGTTTTAGGATAGTCATCATAATTTATCTTAGCGATGGATTCCAGGTGTGCAACCCTAGAATTAGAAGTTTCTCACTAACCATCACATTCCTATTAAGTTTATTTTTCATTTGGTCTACCGGTAAAGGTAGTTTCTTTGGAAAATAGGGCTATTTGCCCCTATTAGGTCTCCTAGCCTCTAAAGGGAGTAGACCTTATATTTGCATATCTGATCAAACCATTTTGGGGATCAGTATAATTTCCAAAAGGGTGTCTTAAATGATAATTTTTTTATAGGGTGTGTGGAATATTTTTGAGTTAAAGCCAAAACATCGGTATAAAAGGGCTACTAGCCGAAGGGGTAGGTTTACAAAGGAGGTATAAGGATTTGATGCCCTAGAACAAAACCAGTGCTTGAAAGAGGTCTTATATGTTATGTGTGGACCAAATAAAAAATACCAAGGAGTAGGGATCACTGATAAGGTACTTTAGAAGAGTTGTAGCCTTTTACTCATCTTGAGTAGGCCCATGACTAGTAAGTGTGTGAGTAGTTTCATCCAAGGTGTAGAGTCCTTCCTTGCAGAACCCTTGTGAGTAGTTGAAGGGTCACTATCCTAACCTCATTTGGGCTTGTCATTAGGATTTTGGGTAGGCCTCTGCATCAATTGGTATCAGAACAAAGGAGTGTCCTTTGGAAGAGAAGGAGAAGACAAGATGTCAGAAGAAGAAGGATCCCATGAGGCACCTTCTAGAATGATCAATGCAAAGTTGAATGTCCTGGTGAAGAAGCACATGGCAGAGAGAAGAGAATTCAGGGCTGAGAATCAGGCCTTGAGAAATGAGATGGACCTTTTAAAGGACAGAGTGGAGAGGGGAGAGAGAGACTCTGGAGAAGAAGGGGATGAAGAGGAGATCCCTATGCAGGAAGAGCTAGAGGTACCTGCAGACCAAAGACCCCTGATGAGTGTCCTCAAGTCCATGTAGAGAAGAACAATGGATGTGAAGATGGATCTGCCAGTATTTGCAGGCAAGATGGAGCCTGACACCGTGATGGAGTGGATAGACTCCTTGGATAATTTTTTTGAAAGTGAAGACATACTAGACGACCAGAGGGTGAAGATGGCCTAATCCAAAATGAAAGGGGCTGCATTAACTTGGTGGAATTTCATCCAAGATGAGAGGGTGAAAGAGGGAAAGAGAAGAATAACTACATGGAAGAAGATGATAGCTTTGGTGAAAGAAGCATATGTCCCAATGGATTGCAATATCCAATTGCATAGGAGGAGATAAAATTTGAAACAAAAGGAGATGGACATGAGTTCCTATACCGAGGAGTTCATGAAGCTATGTGTGAGGACTAAGGTGAAAGAGAGTGAAGATGAGAAGGTGGCAAGATATCTCAATGGGTTGAGATTTACAATCCAAGAAAACTTAAATCTTTGCACCCCGGAGACAGTCCAAAAGTGCTTTCAATTGGCACTGAAGGTGGAGGAGAAGTTGAAGAGCAGGTAGGATCATAATGGTAGAGGTAAAGGGAGACAACAGAGAGGAGAAAAAGGCCCTTTCAAAGGTAGAGGAAATGGTTTTGGATACCAGGGAGACTCTAACCAAGAAGGTAATAGAGGAGAGAGTAGTTACAACCATGGAGGAGGCTACAATCCAAGAGGGAGCTTTAGGGGTAGAAGACCACCCTCTAGAGGGAGATCCCAAGGCAGAGGACCTCCTAGGTGCTACAACTATAATAAAGAAGGGCATATGGCCAATAGGTGTCCGCAGAAGGCTTCAAGCTCCATGGGAGAAAGGAGAAGCAATTTGGTGCAAGAATCTGATTGTCAAAGTGTGGCAAGTGCAAGCACTTATCAAAGTGTGAATGCTCCTGATAGTTATGGATATCCTGAAAGAGGAGAGGCCCTGATGATGAGGAGAGTGTAACCACCATGAAGGTACTTGACAAGGAGCCTACACAAAGGAAATCTCTTTTCAAAACCACTTGCAAGGCAGGAGGAAAGGTATGCAAGGTTCTGATAGACTCTGGTTCTATTGAAAATTTTGTATCACTTGAAATGGTAGAAAAGCTTAAACTTAGGAAGCTACCTCACCCATATCCCTATAAGGTTTCATGACTCACCCAAGGTCAGCAAGCAATGGTGGAAGAGTAGGCTTGGGTGGAGTTTCAGATTGGATCTTACAAGGATAGATTGCTTTTTGGCATAGCCAAGATGGATGCATGCCATCTCTTGTTTGGGAGACCATGGCAGTATGACTTGAAAGCTCATCATGATGGGTTAAGGAACACCTACTCATTCACCAAGGATGGTAAGGTGATAGAACTCTTGCCTCTGATAGAGGAAGAGGTGGAGTCAAATTGGAAGGATACAAGAGTGCTGATAGTAGAAGGTAAACAGTTCATGAAGGAGATTGCAGAGAAAGGTGCAGTTTGCCATGTCCTCATGCCTAGTCCCAAGGTGACAAGGAAAGAGTAGTATACGAGAGAAAGAAGGAGGACCAAAACACATAGACCCAAAAGTCAGACAGTTTCTTGATAAACATCAAGGCATCATCTTAGATGGAATGCCAAGGTCCCTACCACCAGTAAGGGACATCAGTCATTACATAGATCTGACCCCTGGATCTACATTGCCAAACAAAGCAGCCTACAAGGTCACCCCAGACCAGAATGCAGAAATGGCAAGGCAAATTGAAGAGTTGATTGAATTAGGACTGATTGGCAAAAGTCTAAGCCCATGTGCAGTACCAATAGTCCTTGCACCCAAGAAAGAAGGCACTTGGAGACTTTGTATAGACTCAAGAGGCATCAACAAGATAACCATAAGGTATAGGTTCCCAATCCCTAGAATAGAGGATTTTCTTGATTGCTTAGGGAGTGCTAAATATTTTACAAAAATGGATCTAAAAAGTGGATACCATCAGATTAGAATAAGGCCAGGGGATGAATGGAAAATAACTTTTAAAAATAACGAGGGGTTATATGAATGGAAAGTCATGCCATTTGGGTTATCCAACACACTTAGTACCTTTATGAGGTTAATGAATGAATTCTTGGTGGAATTCATAGGAAAATTTGTCATAGTATACTTAGATGATATCTTGATCTTCAGTCACACAAGGGGAGAGCACCTCAAACACATAGATATGGTTCTCAAGAGGTTACATGAAGAGCAACTAATAATGAATTTGTAGAAGTGTTTGTTCATGCAGGAAGAGATCATCTACTTGGGTTTTGTAATCTCACAAGGTGAGTTGAAAATGGATCAAGAAAAGGTAAGTGCTATACTGTCTTGGCCTACACCTAGAACTATGAATGATGTCCAAAGTTTCCATGGGTTAGCAACTTTTTATAGGAAGTTAATAAGAGGATTTAGTCATATTTGTGCACCTATGCTTGACATCATAAAGGGAGGACAAAAGTGCAGGTTCAGTTGGACCAAAGAGGCAGATGATTCATTTGAGACATTGAAGAAGAAGGTTGCAGAACAAGCAGTCCTTGCCTTACCACACTTCAACAAGATATTTCAGGTGGAATGTGATGCAAGTCACATGGCAATTGGAACATTACTTAGTCAGGAAGGAAGGCCTATTTCTTTTTTCAGTGAAAAGATAAATGATGCTAAGAAAAGATACCCATCTTATGACTTGGAGATGTATGCTCTAGTACAGTCCTTGAAGAAATGGAGGCACTAATTATTGCCTAAGGAGTTCATAGTGTTTACTGATAATCAGGCACTTAGTTTCATAAATAGTCAAGAGAAGCTTAACCATCGGCATATGAAGTGGGTAGAGACCCTACAAGCTTTTACATTTACCCTCAAACACAAGAAGGGAGTCAAGAACAAAGTTGTTGATGATTTGAGCAAAAGAGTCTTGACTGTAAACCAAATCAACATGGAGAGTGTTGGTATTGATTCCTTGAATAATATGTATGTTCCTGATGAAGATTTTGGAGAAATATACAAGGTATGTGAAACTTTGAGTGACTGGTATCATATTGATTTTTCTGAGTTTTTGATACAAGATGAATTGTTGTTCAAGGGAGTGCAGTTGTGTATTTCTAAATGTTCCATGAGGTTGAATATTATTAGGGAGAAGCATTATGGAGCTATGGCAGGTCATTTTGGCCTTGACAAGACCCTAGACCTTGTGAAGAGACATTATTTTTGGCCTAAATTGCAGGCAGATGTGAGAAAGTTTGTGGAAACATGTGTCATATGTCAGAAAGCTAAGGGGAAGTCTATAAATGCAGGTTTATATCAGCCTTTACCCATTCCTTCTAGGCCATGGGAGAGTATAAGTATGGACTTTGTGTTGGGTTTTCCTAGAACAAGGAGAGGATCTAATAGTGTCTTTGTAGTAGTGGACAGGTTTAGTAAAATGGCTCATTTCTTGCCATGTAAGACTTCTTGTGATGCATCATATATTGCAGACTTATTTTTCAAAGAGAAAGTCCAGATACATGGATTGCCCCTGAACATTATTTCAGACACAGATGTGAAGTTCATAGGTCAATTTTGGAGGACTCTTTGGAAGAAGTTGGGAACTAACCTAGTGTCGTGCTCTGTGAAGTGTACCTGTACCTGCAACCACAATGCACTCAATAAATCATTACAAGCAATGGTTAGAAGATATAATCAATGAAACACAAAACCATAGCTAATCGACTTATTGCCTCCTAGTAAATGCGAGTATGGATTTTGCTCTCAGATCTTAGTATGCAAATTCCAGTGACTTGACTACACTTAGATGGAGGATTTGAATGCTAAAAATGCATGATCTAGCAAGAATAGCATGAATAAGCTATATGAATTCATGATTGATCTAGAAAATGAACTAAGAATGAAGATGCAATTAAACTAAAATGAGCATGATAACATTGCTAAGAAATGATAAACTATAAGCTAGATGCCTATAATAACAATGCAAATGATGAAATCAAATTGGGACCCTTATTGCTCCAAAATGAGGTCTATTTATAGGATTTTCCAAGGCTAGGGGTGAGTTGGCATGAATCGACGGTTGAGATTAATCTGAAGATATCAATGGTTAAATTGGAGGAAGTTGGCAAAGGGAGTTGGATTAAAGGGAACACTTAGTGACAAGTGTCACAAAGGTTCTAGAAGATGTTGGATGAAAGGGGACAAGGTGGTAGGTAGAATGGGTTAGGTTTAGGAGTGGTAGAAGTTAGGAGAATTTGAATTTAGAAATTCAAATATTAGGAAAATGACTAATTAATCTCAACAACTCATAAATGATTTGTTTTAATTAATTAGGAGATTTAGAAGAAATGATTTTGGTGGAGGGAATTAATTAATTAGGGGTGAAATGAAATGAACCTATTTAATAAATCCTTAGATTTATTAATAAGTAGATGAAAAGGGAAATTTAATCAAATTGCTTAGTGAATTCAATTAAATTGGGGAGGGAGATTAATTAAATAATTGCTTATTTAATTAATTATCTTCAGACCATTTTTAGGTGTATACATTTTGCCCCTCTTTGAAGCGAGGTGTGATGACGCGTTGATTCAAAGAATAATCTCATTTTGATGATGGTATTGATTTGATAGGATGCCCCAGCTCTTGATTGCTAAATTCCGGTATAATGATGCCCCCTCGGGAGATCAATTGAGATAATTGATCTTTGGAGTTTTTGCGAGATTGATATCCTGATAGATTTGATTTGATTTCTGCAACTATTGTTTGATGAAAGTGCGAGTTCTTTGATTAGCTTGATTGCTTAGATCGGTAAGATTGAAAAATCTTGATTGATTTGATTCAGTCTGGTTTCAGGAAGGATTCATCCTATATAAGACATGGATGATCATAATGTCTGGTTTCAGGAAGGATTCATCCTATATAAGACATTGATGATCACGTCTGGTTTCAGGAAGGATTCATCCTGTATAAGACATGAGTTGATTAGGTTTGATTGATTGATTTCATTTGGCAAGATTGATTAGATAAAGAACTGACAGTTTGTTGATATCAGTTGTAGAAATTTTTGGATATGTTGATGTTGATGCATTTGAGGGAGATAGCATAAGATTTTTGCTGAGTTGACAATATCTCGAGAGAGATGAATCATCATTCTGATTATGTATACACCTCTGATAATACTTTGATGATTGCTGCGATAGATTTGACCTTGGATAAAAGGAGCTTGGTTGGATCCCATGCAAGAATGAAATGCAAGCTATAATGCAAATGAAATGTAAAACTATGACCGAACCAGTCACTAGATTATTTTGCGTTTTTGTCATCATTGAGCTTTTGAAATGTGGGAAGTAAGTGCAAACATCGATGGTATAATTAAACCATGATGACCTGAGCACTTCTTTCCTGGATTTTGATATAGTAAGTTAACACAAGCATCGAGGTATAATTGAACCGAGATGACCTGAGTGTTGTTTGCATAAAACAGGCAGTATTAATCATTTCAATACGCAAACTGGAAATGTCTTCAATGATATTCTGATGATCATGTCCCAAGACAAATTTGCACATATTAATGATTAATTTTCAGACAACAGACAAAAAATATCATGTTTCTTCCTTGTTCCTCTAGTCAATGACATCCCGGAGTCACTCAGAAATCATGATAGCGAAAAGCAATATAGAAAAGTTGAACAATCATGTTACAATCAATCATTCAAAAAGATATTATCCACTGAAAAGTGTGTGATGTGCTTAGATTGATTTTGTGATAGCTTGATAGTTGATAGTTTGATCTTGTGTTCAATGTTGGATGTGTCTCAGTTTTCGCTTGATAATATTTGTCTAACTGTTTGGTTTACTTGTTTGATTAAGCTCAAAATTGATCAAGAGTTTACCCCCAGCTAGGTGTAGAATTTTGCCCCAAGCCTAGAAACAAAGTCGTTATGATATATCCAATGATCCAAACCATGGTAAGAAGCCACCTGGGATGCTTGCGTATGTATAAAGACTTCATGATGATTAGCGCTGATGGAAGAATGAATGCAAGCGAAAAAATGCATGAACTAATAGATGGAAGAGCCAGCCGACAGATAGCGCCTGTTTGCCAGGTTTTTACCATCTGTTTTTATTACACTTTTTCTCATATTTGATTTTTTTTAAAATTTTTTTTTGGATTTTCTACTTTTTCACTTTTTTAGGATTTTTCTGATTTTTCACTGTTTTTTTTTTATTTTTTTATTTTTCACTGTTTTTTTTGTTTTTTTTTCTTCTGATTTTTCACTGTTTTTTTTATTTTTTTTATTTTTCAGACATAGAACCTCTTCAGGTGCATGCTATTGATAGGTTCCTCGAGCTGATCTCCATCCTGTGTTGATAGTTGATATGCTCCTGATCCAAATACTGCTGTGACCACAAACGGACCTAACCAGTTTGGTTCAAATTTACCTTTCTTTTCTCGATCTGCCTGGTTGCGTGGATTTTCTTTTAGCACTAGTTCTCCCACTTGAAAGATTCTTGGTTTAACCTTATGATTATAGCTCCGACACATTCTTTGCTGATATACCTTTAGATGATCAAAGGCATTTTGTCTTCGTTCATGGATTAGTTCTAACTCTTGCAGTCTAGATACTCTTTGTTCTTCATCTGGGATGAGTCCTTTTAGTGATACACGCAGAGAGGGTATCTCTACTTCGATTGGCAATATGGCTTCTGATCCATATACAAGAGAGAAAGGTGTGGCACCTATCGGTGTGCGGATACTGGTGCGGTAGGCCCATAGAGCAAGATTTAGTTGAATATGCCAATCTTTCCCAGCATCATTCACTGTCTTTTTAAGAATTTTCAGGATAGTTTTGTTAGATGCTTCTGCCTGCCCATTTCCCTGTGGATAATATGGTGTGGAGAATTTGTGCTGGATTTTGAACTTCTCACATAGTCTTGTACATCTTGATTCTTGAATGGTCACCCATTATCAGTGATAATGGTCATTGGTATTCCATAGCGACAGATGATATAGTTTAAGATAAATGCAGCAATTTGTTTTCCTGTGATATTGATGAGAGGTACAGCTTCAATCCATTTTGTGAAATATTCAGTAGCTACCAGGATGAATTTGTGTCCATTAGATGATGAAGGATTTATCTTTCCTACTAGATCAAGTCCCCATTGACAAAAAGGCCAAGATGTTGCTAAAGCATGTAGTTCTTGTGCTGGTGCATGAATCAAGTTCCCATGGATTTGACATTGTTTGCATGTTCTTGCTATTTTAAAAGAATCTCGTTCCATAGTCGGCCAATAGTAGCCCAAGCGTATGAGTTTTTTCAAAAGGGTAAGACCACTTGAATGAGTGCCACAAATGCCGTTATGGTCTTCATGTAAGGCCTTCTCAGATTCTTCTTGTTCAAGACATCTTAAGAGAGTACCATCTAGACCTCGTTTATACAGGGTATCTGTGACGAGAGTATAATGGGAGGATTGGCGAATAAAATTTCTCTTTTGATTTTTTGATAAGTCAGGAGGTAAAACATTGTCTTTCAGGTATGTGTAAGTTTGGCCATAGCGGGAGGAATCGTGTCCAATAAGTTGACAAATGGTTTGGGAATCAGGACAATTATAGGTGGGATGAAACAACTCTTCAACCAGGAATTCATAACGCTCTTGATTTTCCTGTGTCTGCAATAGAGAAGCAAGTGTAGCCATGGCGTCAGCTACTTTGTTGTCATTTCTGGGGATCTATTCAAAAGTTATTTCTACAAAGTACTTCTTGAAATCATCCACCATCTTTTTGGAAGGCATGAGTTTGTCATCTTTTGTTTGATAGTCATCATTGATTTGATTAATGACAAGCTGGGAGTCTCCAAAGACTTGGAGTTGCTTAATATTCCATTCTACAACCATTTTGATACCTGTTACCAATGCTTCATACTCTGCTATATTGTTTGTGCACGAAAAGCTTAGTTTGTATGCTTTCGGGATTGTATGCCCTTGTGGTGTGATGAAAAGAATTCCTTCTCCTGATCCGTGTTGTGTATATGAACCATCAAAGTATAGTTGCCATGTTTTTGTTGTAACTGTTAAGATATCAGTATCAGGAAATTCAATCTGTAGAGGATGATTATCTTGAAGTGGTGTCTCTGCTAGTTGATCTGCGATGACTTGTCCCTTGATAGATTTTCTATCAACATATTTGATATCAAACTCACTTAGAATCATGATCCATTTTGCTAGTCATCCCGTCAATGTGGCTTTGTTGAGCAAATACTTCAGAGGATCGATTTTAGCTATCAACTTGATGGAGTGAGATAGTAGATAGTGTCGTAGTTTTTGGGAAGCAAAAACTACTGCCAAGCATGCTTTTTCTGTTGATGAATAGTTAACCTCATATCCCACTAGTGTTCTGCTAATGTAATAGATGGCTCGTTCTTTTCCTTCATTATCCTCTTGTGCGAGCAAAACTCCTAATGATGCTTCAGTAGTTGATACATAGAGTAATAATGGTTTTCCTGGAATTGGTGGCATTAGAACAGGTGGTTGCATGAGATACTCCTTGATCTTGTTGAATGCTTCTTCACAGTGATGGTCCCACTTGAAATTAACATATTTATGCAATAGGTGAGTGAATGGTTGACATTTATCTGCTAATTGAGTCACAAATCTTCTAATTGACTGGAGTCTTCCTTGTAGTGATCTTAGTTGACTGATATTCTTGGGAGATGCCATTTCCATGATTGCTTTTACCTTAGCTGGATCTACTTCGATTCCTCTTGCTGAAACAATGTATCCCAACAACTTTCCTGAAGTAACACCAAAGGCACATTTCGTAGGGTTTAGCCTTACCTTGTATTGTTCTAACCTGTCAAAGATCTTTTCTAGTATCTCTATATGTTCTTCTCTATTGTATGATTTAGCTAATATGTCATCCACATAATCTTCCATGAATGTATGCATCATGTCATGAAATATAGTTGTCATAGCTCTTTGATATGTAGCACCTGCGTTCTTTAATCCAAAAGGCATGACGTTCTAGCAGAAAGTACCCCATGGGCATGTAAAAGTTATCTTTTCTTGATCTTTGGGTGCTATTTTGATCTGATTGTATCTAGAGAAACCATCCATTAGAGAAAACATGGAGTGTCCAGCAGTTAAATCCACAATGATGTCAATGTTAGGCAAAGGAAAGTCATCCTTTGGACATGCGTTATTAAGATCTCTGAAGTCCGTGCATATTCTAATGCTTTTATCTGGTTTTGAAACAAGAACAATGTTAGATACCCATTGAGGATATGCTATAGGTCTGATGAATCCGACATCCAGTAATTTCTTTAGTTCTGCTTTGACTAGAAGAGCAATATGTGGATGCATTTTCCTTAACTTCTGTTTGATTGGTTTATCTCTTGGATTAACATTCAAGTGATGCATAATAAGTTTTGGATCTAACCCTGGCATGTCTGCATATGACCAGGCAAAATTTATTTGCCGTTGTTTGAAAAATTCTATATACTATTGCATTTCTTTTTCTGATAGAGAAGTTGCTGGATGAAGAATCTTTGGTTGCTCTGTTGTGCCAATGTTAACCGCCTCTGTTGGTTCAATCAGAATGGATGACCTTTCTTGATAGTGCTCAGGTAAAGTGTCAAATCTCCCATCTTCCGGTGCCTCAAGGAGGTTTTCACCATTGGATGCGTCCTTTGTTTTTACTTTTTCTCGATCTAATGTTGCCAATAAATGGTTTTCAGCATTAGACCTGATGTTATTTTCTTTATTTTCATTTTTGCGACTAGGAGATTTGGCACCCACTTGACTGAAAGATGCGTTGCTGAAATTCCTAATGAGAGTTGTTACGGGTTCGATTGCATTAAGATATACAGATATGGCATGGTCATTTGGAAAGGTATCAATGGCGGTATGTCCTTCATTTTCCCAATCAATAAGCTCAGGGTGGATTAGAGGTAAGGGATCTTGAGGTTGGTATGTTTCAAGGGTTTCAAGGGTCATGATGGAGGTATCAAAGTTTTCAATATGTATGTCGATGTCTAGAATGATACTCTCATTAGAATGATCTCGTGTATGCAGTTCCCGATTGTCCTCGGTTAAGTCCAAGTTAGCCAAATGTGATTCTAATTCAAGTGAACTAGTTCCTGATGTTTGTCCTGCATACATGTGAACTATATCGACTTCTATATCTCCTTCAAAGCATTTTTCTTTAGCTGATTCTTCAGAGTGATAGGAATCCCATTCCCATTCATTAGAGTCTGTATCACTTGCAGCTTGCAATCTACAGATTTGTTCATATAGCATTTCTTCCACTTTTCTGGCTATGATTTTCCTTCTTTCATATTCAATCTCCTCAGGACTGAGATTGAGTTTTGTCAAATTTTCTATGAGCTCTCTTGAAGTAATATTAGCTTCATGTTTGTTTTGATTGAGATTTAAGACTGCTTGAGAGATGTTTTTAGTTTGTTTCTCTTGCTAATTTGAAACTTGCTTCTTTTTCCATTTCAGGTTTGTTTGTTCTTGCTGCTTAGCCGATTTTGCTTCCTTTTCAATTGCAAGTTGTTCTTTTCTGTTTTTATATTCCTCTTGTTGTGGACTAAAAGATGTGTTTTCTGGTAGATTGACTTGTCCATACCCTAATCCTGTTTTGTCAGTTTTTTGCTGAGTATGAGGCTCAATAGGTTCTGAGATACCTTCTTTTCTTTTTCCTATAGGTCTTGTTCCAGTGTATCCCATCTTTCAAAGAATGTTGAATCCTTTTCCATATTTTTCTGTAGGAATTCTAACATTGTTGACCTTTTGTTGAACTTCTTCATCTTTGTATAGCCATTGTCGTACATCTTTGTCTTCTGTCTCTTCTGATAAGGTTCCAGCACTAATAAATGCTCCCTCAAATATCGGAAGATGTTTCACAGTTGATTGTTGTTTAGAGCTTGATGGTTTTCCCAAGGATTTAGGAGAAAGTGGTAATTGTGCTATTGAGTATTCCCCATTCCCTCGATCTCTTAACTGCATTTGTTTTTCCATACTTGATAGAATAGAGGCAAATGATTTTTCCTTGGATTGTATGTGTGAAGATGTTGCTTCCTTGTTATGAGGAACAATTACTTCCTGAGCCATTTTTAGATTACTATAATATTGGAATGGATTTGCATCTGCAGAGATTGTGATTTCTTGTCCTTTGTAGGGAAATTTTACACATTGATGATAGGTTGGTGGGACAGCTTGCAAGTCATGTATCCATGGTCTCCCTAGGAGCACATTATATGATAGGTCCAAGTCTAGAACTTGGCATGCTGTGTCTTTTTGTAGAGGTCCTACTCTGATTGGTAGTATCACAATTCCCTTGGAGGAACGTTCTTCTTCATCATAGGCTTTTATAGTGATCCTTTTCCGAACATCAACTGCATATTCTGAATATCCCAATGCACGAACAAGACTCAATCAGCAAATATTTAGGCCAGCTCCACCATCTATTAGAACACGCTTGACCCGTGTTTTGTGAATAAGGACTTCAATTTGTAAAGGAGCATTGTGAGGGTGTTGTAAGGACATGTCGTATTCGTCAGTGAATGATAAGCAATGAGGGGTTGTGAGGTGTCCCACCATGGTTTGGAATTGATCAATATCAAGATCTTTGGATACGGTTGTATCTACTAATGCTCGTTCAAGAATCTCCTTGTGTGCAGGTGAAAGTTTTAAAAGTTCCAAAATTGATCTTTGGGCAGGTGTTTTCTGCAATTGTTCCCCTAGATTGTATTGTTTTGTTGTAGTGGATGATGTGTTTGTTGTAGGACCCGGCAAAACAACTTTGGCTTTGCTTCTTGTGATAACCTGAGCATGTTCTTGATTTTGTTTTTCTTTAACTACAATCACATTCACCACATTGTCATATGTATGTGTGTAGTTTACCTTTGCTTTATCCTTACCATTGTTTGTTGTTGATGACTCACCTTTCTCATAGTTTGGAAGCAGAGTTTTAAAGGCGGTATGAGATTCATTCGTTGTATGTCCATCCACAGTTATTACACCATTATCAATTAAGTCTTGTATGACATGTTTTAACTTTTGACAATTATCTGTGAGATGTCCTTTGTTTCGATGGAAATTGCAATACTGATTATCATTCCACCATGGTGGTTTGATTTGAGGTTCATAATTCCTTTCTTCTGGTAAAGTGATCAATTTGTTTGCGAGAAGTGTCTTTAGTGCTGATCCCAAGGGTTCACCAATGTTTGTGAATTGTCTTCGAAAGAAAGTTTTGATAGTTGCTCTTTGGTGATTGTTGTTTTGTTGTGCTGCTGCTGAGTGAGTAGATAAATTGAAAACCGGTTGCTTTGGTTTCACATTGTTGTTATCTACTATTCCATCATTGACAACATTTCAATTTCTGTTCCAAAACTTTGGCTTGTCATTGTGATTGTTGTTATTGTTGTTGTTAGGGGGATGGACTCCTTTGTATATTTTCAACTCACCTTTCTTTATCATAGCTTCCTCCATTTTGATTCCATTATCAACCATTTTTCCAAAGCTTTGATTTCCTTGCATTTTTAAGTAATAACTCATTTGATCATTTAAGTTGTCAATGAATATATCCATTTTTTCATACTCTGGCAATGTGTGAGGATACCGTGATGCTAGGCGTCTCCATCGTTGTAAGAATGTCATGAAGGGTTCTCCACTTTTTTGTTTAGTGTTACACAGGTCTAGCATGGTCACTTCATGTTGTATATTGTAGGAATATTGTGAAACAAACTTATCCACCAACTTTGAAAATGATCTTATTCCGGGTGCAAGTTTGGAAAACCACTCCATAGCTAGTCCCATTAAGCTTTTCGGAAATAGTCTCATTAAGTAGGTATCTTCATGTGCAAACTCCATACTCATGGTACAAAATTCTCTTATATGATCTTGAGGATCAGAGCTTCCAGCATATTTTTCATATCTCGGAGTTTCAAAACCTATTGGAAATGGTATCATGTTTAGATTTTTGTCAAAAGGATAAGGACATATTTCTTGAAGTGAATATCGTCTAACATTTCCTCTTTGCATCTCTTGGATTTGTGTTTGCATTGCTTGCAGTTGTTGTGTAAGAGTCATGATAGGATTATTGACATGATTTGTTCTTGCATGACCATGATTTTGCATCCTAGGAGGATTGGGATCTCTTCTTGTTTCATCTCTATCTCTTCTTGTATCCTCATTGAATTGAACATTATTCAAGATTTCTACTTCATCTCTTCTAGGTATGTCAGTTTCTTCATTGATCCTGGTGGTATTGGGAATTGATGTTTCATTCATGCGGAGACCAAAGATGTCCTCATATTGTTCGTTATTATGAGGAGGGTCATTTTTCTTTTGTGTCAATTTATTCACATCAAAATCTTGGGGAAGTGTAGCACCAGATTTGGCTAGCATTAGAAAGTATTTTTCTTTTTCTTCCTCCAATAATCTCTGCATAAATTTGTCGAATTGGGGATCTTTCTTGATGTCTTTGATGTTTTGTTCTGTTACTTCTCCTTCGACTTGTACTTCATTTTCATGTTCCATGGTTATGTTTGTTTCCAATGTTTCGATTTCTGTCTCTGCGATCTTTCGTCTCTGAGCTCTAGTTAGAACGGGCATACATGTGTGTTATTTTGTTTAGGATTTGATTGTCCAAAAGGTTGTTTTGGGTAAGTGAGCAATTGTCAATTTCAAGGCAATAGAGTGATATGACACTAAAAGAGGATTCAAATGTTTAAAAGTTTGCAAGTTTTCCGATCTTCTATTTAGGAGTGCAATGATGATGATTGATAAGAACCAAGTCCAGTAGGAATGATATATCCTACGATGTGGGACGAGATTATCCTGACCAAACGTTTTAGTTTCGTGATAAAGGATGATTGATCCTGATGAGAAACTATGTTTGAGTGATCAATTTACCAAAGAGGGTGATAATGCACTTTGAGATGTTTAGATCTTGAACTTGTTGGAGGTAAGCACTTGAAAATCTTGAGGTGTATATTTTCTAAAGTCTGATTTTGACGAGTGATAACTTGACCAAGCAAACCAAGTAGACAATTTAAGCATAAATTGACAGATAACAGGTGTTTATGCTTACTGCAAATTGATCAGGCAGAAATGACAAAGCTGAAACCAGGCATGTAAGACACAGCTTTGAACTGACAGATGCAAAGTTTCGTACGACATAAGATTCAGCTTAGGACGACAAGAGATACAAAACAGAATGACAAACTAGTGACTTCATGTGAACATCAGTTTTTTGTACGACATAGAACCTTGACTCGTACGATAGAAGATCCAGCAATACGACAGAGACTCCTGACTCGTACGACGGGTATTTGAACAATGATAAAAATTGTTTGCTTGTTTGAGTTTGGATCACTGAATTTTGATGTTTTACCTTGGTTTTCCAGTTTTAAGTGTCTGATTTTTCAATTTTAGGGATGAATACACAGCAAACACATGATGTGATACATGACTCTCAATCAAGCTAAACCCCAAGGAAGTTGGTTGAGAATGAAAACCTTTGCTTGCTGACTTAGGTACACACCCAATAGCTAATCAGAATACAGCCATTGAGTCTCATGCAATGGATTCTCAACACTGTATTATCCGACTCCAAATGCTAATGGGGGCACGATATGGCAAGTGTCTTGGGAGAGTTGCTATCTCTCTTGCACAAAGATTATCACCCTTTCGGAGGTGAATCGGGTAGCTTCTATTTTTATAGTTATTAGTCAAGAATTCCGTTTGAAATTACCCCTTGAAGTCACGCAAGCGTGATTGAGGCCTATAGCCCAACAAGGTACCAAAACAAGCTGTAGTCACGTAAACGTGATTGAGACCGCGAGGCCCTACAAAATGTCTGATATGAGAGATCTCAAAGAGAAAACTCAAATAATCCCATCCTCTAAAACTTTAATCATCAGAGACCTATTTATTATAGTGAGTTGGAATGCTCAGGTCCAGTTGTACTCACTTGGGTCATTCTCATAGGGTGATTACTTTTTTCCACTGTGACAGGCCCGCTAAAGGTATGCAATATTGAAAGCAAAAAGATGAGTCTAGCTTTCTGATCACCTAAGGAAGGTGAGAGCATACTCGCCTATCATCACAAGCACATAAGACATGATAGTTCATTTCTTTAAACCCAAATTGAAGTGTGCCTAAAAATCTTAAAGAACACACAAAGTTTTTTTGTTGAATCCTTAGGCAACCTACAAAATAGATCCATTAGTAGTCATTGATTGTGTTTTGAATTTGTCTTTGACAAGCGTATCTTGGACAAGCGAATCTGCAAGAGAGGAGATAGGCTGCAAACATCTCATAGACATAACAAGATTAGCATTAGTGATCCAAACTATGAAATTTTCAAAAAAATTATATGAAATTTTTATCCTAACTTTAGATAGGCATAACTTTCTGCTCGGGACTCGAAATTACAAGCCGTTTACCTCGTTGGAAAGGTCTCCAAGAGTTCTAGATGCAATTTTCAAAGGGCATGGCTTTTAGCAGATGTTGGATGAAAGGGGACAAGGTGGTAGGTAGAATGGGTTAGGTTTAGGAGTGGTAGAAGTTAGGAGAATTTGAACTTAGAAATTCAAATATTAGGAAAATGACTAATTAATCTCAACAACTCATAAATGATTTGTTTTAATTAATTAGGAGATTTAGAAGAAATGATTTTGGTGGAGGGAATTAATTAATTAGGGGTGAAATGAAATGAACCTATTTAATAAATCCTTAGATTTATTAATAAGTAGATGAAAAGGGAAATTTAATCAAATTGCTTAGTGAATTCAATTAAATTGGGGAGGGAGATTAATTAAATAATTGCTTATTTAATTAATTATCTTCAGACCATTTTTAGGTGTATACACCTAGCTTTCTCATCAGCCTACCATCCTCAAACGGATGGGCAAACTGAAGTTGTCAATAGGTCATTGGGGAACCTATTAAGGTGTTTAACAAGGTAACATGGAGAGAAGTGGGATAACATTTTGTCAGAGGTAGAATTCTCATACAATGACACCATAAATAGGAGTACCAGTAAATCTTCTTTTCAGATGTGTATGGCATACACCCAAGGGGAGTGTTGGAGTTAAGAGATCTACCCAAAGAAGAAGCCATTAGTGAAGATGGTGAAGCTTTTGCATCAAACAATAAAGAGGTGCATGACCAAGTCAAGTCTCATCTCCAACAATCTGTAGTGAAGTATAAAGCTCATGCTGATAAGAAGAAGAGAGATGTATAGTTTAATGTTGGGGTTTTGGTATGGGTACATTTGAAGAAGGAGAGACTACTGAAAGGCAAATACACCAAACTCATGCAGAGGAAGATCAGACCATGTCAAATATTGAAGAAGTGTGGACAAAATGCCTATGAGATCCAACTTCCTCATGATATTGGATTATCACCCATCTTTAAATGTGTGTGATCTTACACTTTTCAAAGTAACTGACAATGAAGAAGAGGAACCAATACAGGTTGCAATAGACAATGACATTCCAAAGTGATTGAGCAAAGTGATTGACACTAGAGTCAAAAAGAAATAAGGAACAAGGAGTACATTGAGTACTTGGTGGTTTGGCAGGATAAACCAGACTCTGAGGCGGTTTGGATGACAAGTGAGCAAATATCCAATCATGATGCAAATTTACAAACTCCGAACTCAAGTGGGCTTGAGATCTCTTCTCCCAGGGAGTATGGTGTAGGAGCACCTCATCAAAAATCTATTCATGACCATGAGGATGAATACTAGGGCCATTAGAATGTGTTAGAGTGTCTTGTGTTTCATGTATGCAAATAAACCCCACCATGTAAGCCCATGTCACCAATTAGGCAATTTGAGAAGCCAATTGGGACAATGTGGTAAAGAGGGGTAGTAGATGGTTTAGATTTGTGTTTGATAGGTTTTAGACATGTTTTTCGTGTGTTTGGTTGGTCCATGTGTGTGGATCCCAACCTTAGGAAGTATGACAACTTTGTGAGCAAAAGTGCAAAAATTAAACTTTTGAGTGCAAAAGTGCAACTTTTTATAATTTAGTTGGGGGAAGCCTTTCAATGGCTCCAACCTACTCCACATTCAATGGGAAACCATTGGAGAGTTGTATAAGCCTTTTGGGATTGATTCCCAAGGTTGCTGTGATTGGAGTTGGAGTTTGAGAATCAATGATACACTGAATACTATAGTTTTCCCAGAAATTATGAGTTTGCAGGTGTTGTACATGACTGTATGGATTGGTTTGAACAACACAATACATGGAGTAGATAGAGATATTAATTATATTTCTTTTGGTGGTGGTCTAAGGTCTTAATCATTTCGGAGTAGAGAGAGCCCTCCATTTTACTGACTGTGACCTAGAAATTGAGGGTTTGGAGAGGGTTTTGAATCAAAATGGCTTTATCTTGCACTTCGGTCCATTAGAAGACTCTTCCTTTGGAGGGATGCAGGATAAGCCTTTTTATTTTAGTGTTTTTATGTTTTGTTGCAGGGGAGACATTGTTGTGTGGAGAAATGAACATATTTAGGTAGGCATCTATATGTGACTACCTATGGCAAGTTTTTGGACAATCTTCATAATTTGTCTTAGAGATGGATTCCAAGTGTGAAACCATAGAATTAGAAGTTTATCACTAACCTCCAAATTCCTATTTTATTGATTTTTCATTTGGTCTACCAGTAAAGGTAGTTGCTTTGGAAAATAGGGCTAATTGCCCCTATTAGGTCTCCTAGCCTCTAAAGGGAGAAAATCTTATATTTGCAGATCTAATCAAACCATTTTGGGGATCAGTATAAATTACAAAAGGGTGTCTGAAATGCTAAGTTTTTTGTAGAGGTGTGTGGAATATTTTTGAGTTAAAGCCAAAACACCGGTATAAAAGGGCTACTAGCCGAAGGGGTAGGTTTACAAAGGAGGTATAAGGATTTGATACCATAGATCAAAACCAGTGCTTGAAATAGGTCTTAGATATTATGTGTGGACCAAATACAAAATACCAAGGAGTAAGGATCACCGGTAAGGTACTTTAGAAGAGTTGAAGCCTTTTACTCATCTTGAGGAGGCCCATGACTAGTAAGTGTGTGAGTAGTTTCCTCCAGGGTGTAGAGTCCTTCCTTGCAGGACCCTTGTGAGTAGTTGAAGGGTCACTAGCCTAACCTCATTTGGGCTTGTCATTAGGATTTTGGGTAGGCCTATGCATCATGGTGCTTGTGAATTTTTAGGCCACTATAAAAAAGTGACCATTGAGAATGGGGCTTTGTTGGCCAAGTGGAGGTTGACCAGTTGATGGTTGAGGAAAAGGGTGAAACCAAAAAAATATTATCAACACCAGGAGAAAGTGTTGAGAATTGAGACTGATATGAAAGGAAATCAATGCGATTCATTAGGATTCACTAGAAGGGATAATGCATGGGGTACGATGTGTATCCTCACACCTATTAACTTTTTGCCCTTTTTTTAATATTTTATATGATTTATTTTTAATTGGATTTAAAAAAATAATAATGAAAGAAACAATATTGTTTACCTTGTACCTATACTTTAATAAATTAATGGTTGTTGGAGGTACATACAATGTCATATGATCAATTCCTATGTGTGGATCTTCGATTGTTAATTTTTTTTTCAACTTTTATGAATTTGATGAATTTATTGGCCACCTTACTTTGTTTTGGTCATTCTAAATCTAATGGTGATGTCTATTTTTCTCCAAGATGAGCCAATTTTTCTCTCAAGGGTAAATCTCTTAGAAAAGAGAGAAAGTCATAAATTCGATGCTCTAGTACCATGTTGAGGTTGATAGTTAACCCCACAACAACCAAAAATCACCTGCAACCAAAAATTATTATCACATTTGAAGAGAAGAAGCCATGATTGTATGTTATACAACCTTAAGAGAAAATTGATCTAAGAGAGAATCCAATATTGAGATTAACATGAATAACTTGGATTAAATATGGATAGATTACAATAATGATCATAAAATCATAAAGATGAAACCTTATATCTAAACTTGGATGAGGATTAAAGTAGAACATGACAAGTATCCTCATCCTAGGTATTGAGACAACATTACCTATAAATAACTCAATCTAACAACAAAAAAGTACTAAGTTTAGCTCAAGTTTAATAAAGTAATAAGGGATCTAAGTAATTAATGGCCAATTAATTAATTACTAAAGTGATATCCCAACTACACCAACACTAAGGTGATTACCTAATTATTCAAATACCCCCTTAAGATCAACATGGGGAGAAGCTAAAAACCTAATGATGAATGTGATTATGGATGCATGGATGGGTCTTGGCTACAAGGTCTTACAAATTATCTTGACTAGTTCATTCCATTTCAAAGTCTAACCCAAGGTTAGAAAATATAAATTTTGAGAAAAACTTGAGGCAAAAATGAAAGTGGCTAGCTAAGTTACTTCAAAGGTATTTCATGACCATAAAAAATAAAAAATAAAAAATTGTCAAATGAAGGTGATTTCCAAAAATGGAAAAAAGGGACCTTCATTCTAATGTCTCTTTTTATTCCTTTTATGGTAGTTTTTGTAAAAGGAATAAAAAGGGATCGTCAAAAAAAGGTCCTTTTTATTTTCATTTTTGGCCACTCTCATAAAATTTATAAAAAGGGACCTTCAAATGAAGGACCCTTTTTTACATGTTTTTCACTTGAAGAGAAATACCTTTGAATGAAGGCATTTTCACTATTCACTTCCATTCAAGGATCAACAATATGATGTCTTAAGTTTGGGACTCATTCTTATTGAATCACTAATGTAATTTGCACGTACAAGGGGAATGAGGAAATCTACAACAAGATCTTCTTGGAATGGAGAGATATAAGGGTCTCCACAGATTAGCCAAAGTGTGTGGGGATAATGAGTGTGGAATATGTGGTACTTGTTTTTGCTTCAAGCAAAAACAAGACAACCCCTGCAAATATTTATTTGAATTTGATCTCATTTCTCTAAGGGTTTTTTTTTTGAGGCATTTTGGTCACCTCACTAGTCCTTCAAAAACTTTGTATATGTTTCCCTATTTTTGTTTTGTTGGTTAAATTTGAAAATTGAACTTAAAACAAACCTTTTTGCCATTTGGTGGAAAGTCAGACTTAAAGTATGACTTTACACCATCTTTCGATCCTTTTGTGTAAAGTAGGATTTTAACTCTGACATTGCACTTTTCATTCTTAAAATGATGCAATTCAGGCTCATAAGTCTGAATTACACCCCTTTTTGAGTCTTTTGTGCAAATTGGACTTATGAGCCTGAAGTGCATATTTTTTTTGCATTACTTAGCAAATTAATTATGCTAGGGTTTTTGAGTTTGTTTTGATTTCTTCTTCTTTTATTTCTTTTTATCTTTATTTTTCCTCTCATCTATTTATGATTTGAGTGTTTTTGATGATTGTGGAATCCCCAGTAAGAGTCGAAGATATCCTCTCTTTTTCTGAGTATGTTCTCTCTTTTCTTTTCCTTTTCATTTTTTGTTTTGTGTAGAGATCTTTTTGATTTGATTATGGCAAGTGTCATGGTTTTAACCTAAACCATGGTTGAATCTTTAATGGCGTATGACGGGTTGTAACCCCTCTTAGAAGTGTAAAATTTTGATGCTTTTCTTGCCTTTTTGCCTCTCAGGTTTCCCATAGGGTCAGGGTTTTTCCAAAATTTTGAATAGGGTTTGTCCTTTGGGTTTTTGTGAAAGGAATTGATCTTTAGTTATATTTTGTCGTTGACTTACAGGTAGTAGGTTACCGGTTCATAAGTTATATCCCGAAGGGTTTCTTTTCATAGGGTGACCAGCCTCGCTCGCTAGGAGTGTTATATTATCCTGGTAAATCTTTTTATCGGATCATGAATTATTTTTCCCTAATTCCCCTAAGGTCTTTATTTTACTAGTCTTAATGCCACTTACAACCCATTTTAATCTCATTATATGGCCATGTGCTAAAAGATTCACTTAAGTGAGAATTTGAGTTCACCACAAGACCATATTAGGTAGTGCAGAAGCGACGCGGGATGGTGAGGGCTTAATTATGTGAGTATTTTGTGTCTTCCTTGTGACCCTGCAAGGTCCATATAGAAGTCAAAATAGCATTACGGGGTAGCGAGATATATGTATTATGTAGTAAAATAGGCTACCCCGCAGCCCCTCGGGGTTCAATCATAAACAAAAGATATACGACAGGGTAGCGGGATAAACAAAACAACGAAGGAAAAGGCAGTCCCCACTACCTTGTAGGGAAGAAACAAGGAGAAATATGGTCCTATAAGCTAGTGGGATGAGGTGAAGCCAAACAAAGAATTCTCTTTGCTATTCTGCATGGGAAAATTAGAAGGAGAAAAGGTGGTGAGGGATAGCGGGGCTAAACCATAGAGAATGAAGAAAAATTAAAAGGTGGCAGAAACAAAAATTAAAGGGCACCACATCAATAGTCAAAGTGTTGGATGTTTGGGCGATTGCCTTAATGATATCCGAGAGATGTGTTGTCATTGTTGTCAACATATTTTCTCTATTTGGTTCTATGTTGCTGTGAAGTTTAGTTAGTTGGTTTATGTTGTATATTGATGATCAGTGTTTCCAGATTAAAGGGCTTGTTGAGTAATATGTCTAGTTGATTCAACATGAGTGTTAGAGGTCTACATGAAGATTTGAATGAGTTACTAGTATAGATGTTGTGGTCAGTTTTTCTGTTGTTCAATGCTGCCAATGTTCAATATTTTGATTTGCATTGCTCCGCATTGTAATGTCTTGATTTGTGGATTTGGGATTATGTTTGGAACATTTGTGTGTGTCCTCAATTCAGGTGCTTTGTGGTTTGGAGCTCTGCAAGTGATTTTTCTAGGTTGACAATTAGTTCAGTTGATGTTCTTGAAGTTTGGTATGATGATAACAATGATTAAAATAATTTGAGTTGGTGCGGTAATTCATGATGGTTGTGGATGTTTCTAGATTGTGTGATATTCGTGTTGGTGGTTTTCATTGATCGATGAGCACGCTATTGATGATTTTCCTTGATCCGGTGATGTTCTTTATGTTCTTGGCCGACATGGTGATTGTAGTGTGTTGCAGATGTTTGATGCATAATTCTTGGAGGTGTTTCATATTCAAGGTGGTTATTTAGGTCCATGCTATATGTCTTAGCCAACATTGTTTTGGTCCTTATGTGATATTGAAGTGTGTATGGTTATATTTTTGTAATTAGAAGATATGTGTTGAGCCGACCTTGTTGATATTGGTCCAAGGTTGATGTCATGTATAAATAAATGGAAAATCTTTGTAATTGAGTATGTTGTGGATGTGTGTGATGTGCGAATAATATATTAATCATTTAGAAGTAGAGAAAAAGTGTGGAGAAGTGTGAGAGATGTTATGTGCTTAATTGGAACTATAACTAGACATAGTGGATGCTATTTCTCAATTCATAATTTTTGAAAGTAATCCAAATATGTTTGTAAGGCGGTGAGACTTCCTAGGGTTGTTTCCCATTATTATTTTTGAGACGTGAGCTCTAGGTAGTGTGCCTAAATGCACGTGCATTCCCCATTATAATATTTCATATATTCTAACAGGGTATCATCATATTGTGGGTAGGTTCCCACCGTGGTTTTTTCCTTGATCGAGTTTTCCATGTCAAAAATCTTGGTGTTATGTGTGTTCATGTTGTGTTGATTGATTTATGCTTTCACCATTGATTATCAGATCTGAGATTAAAGTAAGTTGCTATAAAATTTGGTGACAACTGATTCACCCCCCCTCTCAGTTGTTTGCCATTTTTTCATCAATTGGTATCAGACCAAGTTCCTTTGGAGAAGTTTAATAGCTTGAGGTGATTCGGGATGGCAACTTACAAGAAGGAGAGTTTGAGATTTGATGGAACACATTATTCACTTTGGAAGAACCAGATGGAGTTTCATTTGAGATGCAATGGCAAAGATTACTGGAAAGTTACTAGAGGCAAATATACTTTTTCTGCAAAAGGTCCTTCAACTCCGAATCACATTAAGGAAGCTGAGAACAATATCAGGGCAAAGGAAGCATTGTTGACTACTCTGACTGATGAAAATGACAAATATGATGGAATTGTAGACTGCTCATGAGATCTAGAAGAAGTTGGAAACCCTTTATAAAGGAGACACCTATATGAAGATTGCTAAGACGCAAAGCCTGAAAGAAAAATATGAGATGTTGAGGATGGGCAAAGATAAGAACATTGCTTCTTTTAGCCAAATATCATATGTGCCGGTGGAAAGTTGGAAGAACTAGAGATTGTTGCTAAAGTGCTTGAATCCTTACCTTCATCCTACAAATATAAAATTGTTGCTATTGAGGAGATCCAGACTATGACTGATGTGATCAAAGACATGTTGATTGGTAAGTTATTAGCCTTTGAATTGATTGAATTTGGTGATTCTCTTCCTAAGGTAGAATCTGCATTCAAAGCCACTATTTTTAGAAAGGACAAGAAAAGATTTGATCCGAGTGAAAGTTCAACAAGGAGGATATCTAGATATGAGAAAGAGATGAACAAAATTGAAGAAGAAGAGTGGGAACTTGAGGAGCTTGAAGTGATGATTACCAGGAGATTACCTAAAGGAGCCAAGAAGTATGAAGGAAAGTTGCCTCTTAAATATTTTTCATGCAATAAGATAGGACATTTTGCTTCAAGGTGTCCGGACTAAGAAGACCTACAAGCCTAAACATCAAAAGAGATGTTATTATGCTACTAATAAAGGTGTGATAGATGATGAATCTAACAAAGGAAATTTAAGTGATAATGAATGGGTATTCATTGTTATCAAGGAAGATGATCCAATACCTACAAATTCTACTGGTTGTATTAATGAGGAAAGAGATTTGGTTGTACAAGTTGAAGAGAAGGATGAATGGGTGATTGAGAGTGGATTCTCTCATCATATGATATGTGATAAGAAGAAGTTTGTGAGCTTGGAAAAGTATGACGGTGGTGTTGTTAGGTTTGGTGATGACAAAGCTGGTATAATCTATGGTAGAGGTTCTATTTCTCTTGATGGTAAGCACAATACAAATGATGATTTGTATGTAGAAGGCCTAAAGCATAATCTTCCAACTGTTGGATATATTGTTGACAAGGGATATGATCTTCAATTCAAGAATGGGAAGTGTAAAATCTTGAGTAGCTCCGATAGTGATATTGCATCAGGTACAAAGATAATGTAATATCTTTCACTTGAATGTTGCTGATAAAAGTTGTTTGATTGATCAGATTGATGAAAGTTGGTTGTGGCATATAAGGATGTTTCATGTGAATTTTGATAGTATTATTATGATAATTTCTACTCAGGCAGTAAGAGATCTTCCTAAATTGATGAAGCTTGCTAACTCAATATGCAAAGAATGTCCATTGGGGAAACAAACCAGAGTTTCTTTCAAAAGTAAAAAGCATTTTTCTAATGGATTGTTGGATCTTGTGCATACTGATTTGTGTGGTCCCTCTAGAGTCAAAAGCTTGCAAGGGGATAGATATTTCATGTTGTTGATTGATGATTATTCAAGGATGATGTGGGTTACTTTCTTAAGGGAGAAGTTTGAAGCTCTAGAGAAATTCAAGATTTTCAAAGCTATGGTTGAGACAAAGCTAGGATTGAAGCTGAAGTGTCTGACATTTGGCAGAGGTGGAGAATTCATCTTTTCGGTGAGTTCAATTCATTATGTGAAGAGTATGGGATAAAGAGACAATTATCTGCTCTGAGAACCCCTCAACAAAATGGGGTAGTGGAAAGGAAGAACATAACCGTTCAAGAAGCTGGTAAGACAATTATGATTAAAGGAAATGTTTTGCATATCTACTGAAGAGAAGTTGTGAGTACTGTTGTTTACACTCTTAACCAGGTGCATATAAAAGGTGTTATCGGTAAGAGTCCTTATGAATTATGGTTTGGTCATACTCCTATTGCTAGAGATTTCAGAATTTTTGAAAGTAAATGCTATATCAAAAGGGATAATGATTTAGGGAAGTTTGATGCTAGATGTGATGAAGGAATATTTCTTGATTATTCTATTAAAAGCAAGGCCTACCAGTGCTATAATAAGAGATTGAGGAAGATAGTTGAGAGTGTTAATGTGATAGTTGATGAAGGAATGTAGAGATAACCTAGATGCTCTAGATATGATTCAGATGACCAGAATGACAACTTTGACAATGGAAAGCAAGATCGGAATTAGAATCTAGTTTAGATTGCTCCAGTGAACCCAGTGACTCAAGTTGAAGGAAGTAGTGCAAGTACAGAAGAAAGAAGACAAGAGTTTGAAGTCCAAGAATATCCTAAGACTCTAAGGTATGTAAGATTAAATCATTTAGAAAATCAGATTATAGGAAATAAAAATAAAGGTGTGCAAACTAGGAGAAGAATTGCAGAAGATCAAGTTGAGTATTGCTTGATTTCTAAGATTGAACCTTGTTGGGTGAATATTTTGTCACTAGAGTACCAATGACAAAATATATGATTCACACATAGCTATGTTGAGAAATTAATCTCTCCTCTCATCAAGGGGATGTTCCCTTTGAAATCTCTTCTCTAATCAATAAGAAATTAAAATTCGTGGGTTAGTGTTGGGCATATAACTCTCTTTTTTCAGAGTTAATGTATTCTCCCTTCACCTTGTTACAATTTCCCTATCACTTCAATACTTAAGGAAATTAATGAATTTATCTAATAAACTATATCAAGATTTAATAAACAAGAAGCACAAAGTCTTTCTTGAATATAACACTAACTAAACTAATTATCACAATGATAAGGAATTCAACTTGCAGCTCAAAGTCTTCAAGTATAATTCCTTAATCCTAAAAACTACAAGCAATAGTAGCAATACAAAGCCTACTACTAATCACTTAACAATAGAAAATTTCTCAAATATTCAAGGAACACAAAGTCTACTTTCACAATTCAAGAGCTCTTTAATCCACTTAACAATACTTCCTATATCAAGAAATTCAAGAACATATATAAGTCATTAACGTAAGAACATCAACTCATATAAGCAATTTTTTTTTAACACAATACAAAGTTTGGGATCAAATAAAATCACTTTCTTTATTTGCTTGATCAAATTTTCACAACTAAAGCTCAAAGTCTTAGTTGAGGAAAAAATTTGGTAGAGTTTTGCTTAGCATAATCAAGATAAAAATATACAAATGAGGGTCCCCCTTATATATAAGAAAAGTGGAGAAAAATATGGGCACAGTTGACTAATTCAACTGCACAGTCCCACTTGACTACAACTATAGCAGAAAGAAAATATGCAGCTGCGAGAAAACTTGTAGCATCTAACAATGCAACTACATGAAAAGAAAATGTAAAAAAGGGACACTTTATTCATTTTTCTCCTCCTCGTTTGATTTGTGGAATTCCTCAAACTTAGTCAAGATGGCCTCCATCTCTGCTTGGTTCGACATCTGGGTAGAATCTGTGATCACACGAACACATGAGATTGTATCCTCAGCCTCTACATATTTCTTTTTCCAGTCTTTCAGCATGGATGCGAGGACCTCAAAACTGACTTGGATCTCCAGTAACTTATCGAATGCACCAAGTGAGAAGTCCTGTCCCGTGCAGTGATCCATTAAGGACATAAATTCCTATGTGATGGCATCACTAGTAACGAGATTCTGATTGTCATCATACAGATAACAAGGAAGGTCAAGAATCCTGGCAGAAATGAGATCAATCTCATCATCACCTTCCTTCCGTTCTCGATCCAGCTCTGCTATCATCAACCTTATTGTCTCTATCCTGTAAGATAATAGTGACAAGATTCAAATATATTTTTCCCTTGAAGGAACAAATTTATTTTCAACGAGAACATCTATTCCGAAGTCCTCCATTTTGCTCCAAAGGATTGTACTTTTCTCAATATTTTCAATCTCTTGAGATAATGAAGTTTTGACACTTTGCATCTGACTTTGGATCACTTCAAAATCCGTCAATAACTCAACTGTTGAACTTAGGAGATGAGATCCTTCTGACTTCAGTCATGCAATCCACTCATCCACCACTCGACCCTTGGCTCCTACCTGTTCAATTTTATTAAGAGCTTCAGTGTCCATTGAGGATCCTATAGGCTCAACTTCCTGGGAAGATTGGGTAACTTTCAAAATAACATTAGTCAATTGTTCACATTTCTGTTTTAATTCATTCTTTTGATCCCTCTCTTGGTCAAGTCTCTGTAACAAAGAGTTTAAAGCCGTATGAGAATCCAGCTTAACACTCTCATGCATCTCCTCCCCAAGCTCTATGGTTTGCATGATGTAATCCTTAGGTTGTATATCATCTTTATTTTTATTCGATTATGGCACCATGACCTCAACATACTTCCTTTTAGAGGTCAGGTCTACTAACACTCGGGAAATAGACTTTAGCTTCTTTGTTCCCTTGGGCTTTGTAGGAACCAACTGCTCAAAGTCAAACTCATCAGGAAAAATCACCTGTTTCTTCCTCTTAGGTGCTACTACCTCCATCCAAGGTGGTAATTCAGGATTGGCCGGTGGAGTAGTAGCCTCTTGCTGAGTCTCACTTGGTATTTTATGAGCATACTGGCTTGAACTGGCAGCAGTTGTAGATGTTGTTATTAATATCAATGGTGAAGTATCCAGTGATATACCTGCTGATGCTGACCCTTCTTCAGTTACGGCCATAGAGGAGAGAGTGGAAGGTGTAGTGGAAACAATTTGAGTAGCAACTAGAGGTGGAATTTTTGTTATAATCGCTGTAGTAGAAATAACCTCAGTGCTTACCAGAGATGGAATCTCCGTTATGACCACCGTACAAGGTAAAGTCATCATTTGTTGTTCCGCAAAGGCTTGCTCCATAGCTTCAGGAAACTCCAATATTGAAGATTCAAAGGTGGCTGAAGGAATATCATCCAGGGTGGATAAGCTGGATAATGCAAAAAATTGTTGAGCAGTCTCTGACTGAGTCATGCCCACGCCCAGGTTCTCATCATAAAATTCCTCTTCTTCTTGATTAGAATTAGAATCGATGGAATAGATAATCATTTCTGAATGAGTTGGTGCCTGTGAAGTGGCTAGAACATTAACTTCACCAAGTAGTGACGTTTCTTCAACCTGTGCTTCCTCTTGTTGAGGAATTTCACCTTCTTTCGTCTCTTTCTCTTTTTTTAGTATCTCTAGTAGTTTGCTATTTTGGTTCCTTCATGGTTGTCTCCTATGCTGTTGAAGATGATTTAGCTTTCTTGGACCCTTTAATTATGAACTTTATTTTGGGTCCTTTCCCCTTGGATTGCATTGCTGGAGCTGAGGATAATGCTTGTGAATCTACTTTGCCCTTGGTTCTTGTTTCAACTGTAGTTGTCTTACCAACTGGGCCATCACTATTATCATCATCTCTAGAACTAGTAGGAAATTGTTTCATTCTAAGATTCCTTTTTAACAACCATGCATTGGTGTTTGCCAAAATAGAAGAGATTCTTTGAGTGATAGACTTACTTTCCTTTTCTGACCATTGCACCGGTGGAAGTGGAGAGTCGACAATCTTCTTTTCATAATAGATTGGGTCTATTATGTCTTCAGTATCTTCCATGGTCATTGGGATCTTTGCCAAATCCAAGTTTTCAATCTGTTCCAGGGTAAGACGACTGAAATCCATCCTTCTTATATCTTCTTCATCTTTGCAGTCCACCCATACATCCTCAAGCCTATAGACATGAGTATAACTCCTCTTGAGCTTGTTCTTCATCGAAAATCAAAATTATTTTGTGCCTTGAATCTTCTCATAGTATTCCATTGCCTTTCTTCCTCCATGTTCTTGGCTTTGGGGTTAGTTAGAACTGAGTACCTGCCAATAGATTCTAGAAGCTTCAACCCGGTCTTATGTGCTTGCGATTTCTTTTCATGCACATAGATTAGTTGCCAACACAACTCAATGAGAATGATCTTATCAGAAAGATACATTGGTAGAATGAAGGGTTCACTTGAGAAACATCCGATTTGGATGTAAGTGAATGTTGGGAATTGAAGAAAAATGCATCCAAAATGGGACACCCTGTTATATGCAGCCTCTGATAATCTTTTTTCTAGTAGGCTTTTATCAAACATGCACTTCCACACAACAAAGAAGGCATCATTAACTCTTCTAAAGTGGCTACCTTGATTCTTGATTGTGAGTTGATCATAGTATTCCCAGATAGGCACTAATCTCCTGTCACCTTTAGAAGACAAACCTGGATATTGCCTCATGGAAGCAACTGCATAAACTAGATAAGAAGTCATAAAAAATTTCAATGTCACTTTGACTTCTTTCAGCTATGTGCAGAGTGCATCATTGATCTTCTCACCCCAATCAATCCTAGTAGCCCCTTTCTTGATTATATTTATGTAATAACACATCCAACTTTGAAAGTAATGAGAGTCCTTTAAACCCTTCACTCTTGACAACATGGTGACCATATCGTTGTACTCCTCATTGAAGTCACTCCTGTGAAAATACTTAGGCCATCGTGAGGTGGGAGAATTTATGGCAGCAGAGAGGTACACAATATTAATCACTTTCTTGCATTTGACCTCATTTTTCTCATAGTACTCCTGAGCACTTTCTTGAGAAATTTCGGCTACTTCCTCGACTGAAGAACCTTTGAAAACACAATTGAAGAAAATACTATCCAGAGTGATGATCACATTTTGATCAACATCCCTAACCTATCTTGTATTCAGATTGAAGTGATCCGCTACTGCAAGTACAAAATCCGGATCATGAGCTTCAACTGGGAAGGAAGCATATTTATGCAACTCAGATTTGATCAGGTTTGTTAGGAGGGCAGGATCTTTCTCAACTCGATCAATAAACTCCTGGATACTGGCATGTCCAATTTTTGTATCTTTGATCTCCTTGATGTTTGAATCTACTAAACTTTTTGGGTACAAATTCAAGTACTTATCATACTTGTATTTCATCTTTTTTGCTGATGTTTTACCCAGAGAAGATTTCAACTAACTTGAAGAAGGCTTTGATTTGTTGTGAGAGGGATTTGACATTTGCAAATGACTACATTCAACACTAAGGATTATCTTCTTCAATAGTTATCATCATCAATAAAACCAAAATTTATCAATCAGATCAAAAAATCGGACTCAGTGGCTTGGGAACAAAACTATCAAAAATAGCAAGTCAAGGAAAAAAGTCCGATCTGCACCTTAGGAGTCAAAATTTGCACATAGGACTTTAAAATCCGATGTGCAAAGATAAAACATCTTTACTTGCATATCGGACTTTAAATTCCGATGTGCAAGTTGGGGAAAGTCATCGACACATCGGACTTTAAAGTCCGATGTGCAAGTTGGGAAAATAATTAGCACATCAGACTTTAAAGTCCTATGTGCAGGTGTAGAACATTGCAAAAGACCAACACATCGGACTTTAAAGTCCGATGTGCTGGGGAAGGGAAACCGATTGACATGTCGGGTTTTAAAGCTCGACATGTTAATCAAACAATCTCACCTCGCATATCGGACTTTAAATTCCGACATGCGAGGTTTACCCTCTTGCATATCAGACTTTAAAGTTTGATATGCGAAGAGACCTCCGCACACAGTTTGCGGATCAGGTTTTAAAACCCGTTGTGCAGGCGAGGGAAGAGGGAAAAGCAAATGGATTTCTCCGCCCGATATGCCTCTAATCGACAGAAAACCTAAAGGAAAAAGGCGGAGAAGAAGAAAAGAGAAAATGAAGCAAAGGAGAAAAAACCGAAAATAAATAAAAATAGAACCAGAAGCCTACCTCAATCCACCACGGTGAAATAAAAATCTGATGGAGATTTGAAAAATCTGGAAGGCTGGCGAGCGAAAATGGAGGAGAAAAGAGGAGGCACGCACAAAGGAGAAATCGTAAACAAAAATGAAGAAATAAACTCCAAAAATTAATAAGTAACCCCTAAATTAGCAATTAATGTGGCCATTAATTACTAGTTACGCTGTGCATGTTGGACTTTAAAGTCCTACATACAGGAATAAAACCCTTGCAAGTCAGACTTTAAAGTCCAACATGCAACTTTTGACCAAATGACCTGCAGATCGGACTTTAAAGTCCAAACTGCAGGGGAAGGATTACCTGCAGGTTGGACTTTAAAGTTCAATCTCTAGGTATAAAACCAAACCTTTGCACATCAGACTTTAAAATCCGATGTGCAATTACCTTTAAAAAGGAAGGAACCCTGCAGGTCAGACTTTAAAGTCCGACTTGTAGAAAAAACTGCAAATCTAAAGAACTTAGAAAACAATAAAAATGAAAAGCAACAAAGGTAAATGAGCTAACCGATGGAGTCGATCAAGCTCTCTCGGAGATCGTAAGGTATGAAACAGACCAGTTTTGTAGGGTTGCCTCATGATTTTGGCCACGCTGAAATCAAGGACAACAAACCTAAGGATGTGAGTGAAGCATGTAAAGATGAACATTGGGTTAAAATGATGGAAGAAGAATTGAATCAGATTGAGAAGAATAATATATGGATATTGGTACCCAGACCTAAGGACAAAGATGTAATTGGATTTCCTAGAATAAATTAAATGAAGAAGGTGAAGTTGTTAGGAATAAAGCAAGACTTGTTTGTAAAGGTTATTCTTAGATGGAAGGAATTGATTTTGAGGAGACTCTTCCTTGGTGGCAAGAATTGAAGCTGTGAGATTATTTCTTGTGTATACTCCTTATAGGGATTTCAAGGTATATCAGATGGATGTCAAGTCAACATTTTTTAATGGCGAGTTGAAAGAGAAAGTGTATATTGAGCAACTGGATGGATGTCAATTGATAGATGAAAAAGATATGGTTTTCCAGTTGAAGAAAGGATTATACGGATTGTATGCTAGATTGGATAAGTATTTGTTGAAGATTTAATTTAATAAAAGGTACTACTGATAGTAATCTATATTTCAAGATTGATCATGATAACATTTTGATTGTTGAAGTTTTTTGTTGATGATATTATTTTTGGAGGTAATGATAGTTTGTGCAAGAAGTTTGCTGATGAGATGTAGAATGAATTTGAGATGTCTATGATTGGTGAAATGAAAATCTTTCTGGGATTACAAATTACATAGTGAGAAAAAGGTGTCTTCATATCTCAGTCAAAGTATGTGAAAGAATTGTTGAAGAAGTTTGGATTAGAAGATTCAAAGCTAGTTGGTACTCCTATGGTGACCGGATGTAAGATGACTAAGGATGACGATTCACCTAAGGCAAATTAGACCAGATACAGATCTATGATTCATGGATTATTATACTTGACTTAGACTAGACCAGATATCATGAATGTTGTTTGTATTGTTGGTATATTTCAAGCTGATCCTAAGGAATCTCATGTTGTTGTTAAACGGATTTTTAGATATCTAAAAGGAACTGTTGATTTTGGTGTATGGTATCCTAAAGTAGATGATTTTACTTTGAGTGTGTTTACTGATGTTGATTGGGTAGGAGATGTTGATGATCAGAAGAGTTCTATTAGTGGTTCATTTTTCTTGGGTAAGAGATTGGTTTCATGGTTGAGTAAGAAGCATAATTCCATTTCTTTATCTACTGCAGAGGCAAAATATATTGTTGTTGCTAACAATTGTACTCAGGTAGTTTGGATGAAGCAAATATTGAAAGATATTGGAGTTGTGTATGATGAGTCTATTGATATTTATTGTGATAATTCAAGTGCTATTAACATTTCTAAGAATCCGGTGTTTCATTCAAAGACTAAGCATATATCTATCAAGTTTCATTTTCTAAGAGAGAAGGTAAATGAGAAAGAAATCAGGTTGGAAAATGTATCTACAAAGGAACAAATTGTAGATATTTTCACGAAGCCTTTGTCTAAGGATACTTTTGAGTATCTTAGGGAGAAGTTAGGGATGATTGCCCCTCCTATTCAGAACTAAGGTGCATTAGTTTGCATCAATCTGGTGCATTTCACAATCATATCTTGTGATCTGAATTAATGAGGTGGCTGCTACTTAGGGGAAGTAGTCAGATGTTTATATTTGTGAGGTAATGTATTTACAAACATGTGTTTCTGTCATTGATGTCAAAGGGGGGGAGATTCATGTGAAAAACCATATAGTGATTTCAGAGGGAGAGATTATTTGTGTAGAGGAAAATAGTTATCTAAGAGAGTTGATTTCTCTGACATTGATTGTTTTTCACATAATATGTTGCCATTAATGCCAAAGGGGGAGATTGTTGGATTTTGGGTGATTGCCTTAATGATATCTGAGAGACGTGTTGTCATTGCTATCAACATATTTTCTCTATTTGTTGTTGTGTTGCAGTTAAGTTTAGTTAGTTGGTTTATGTTGTATATTGATGATCAATGTTTATGGATTAAAGGGTTTGTTGAGTAATATCTGTAGTTGATTCAGGATGAGTGTTAGAGTGCTGCATGAAGATTTAAGTGAGTTATGAGTATCGACGTTGTGGCTAGTTTTTTTGTTGTTCAGTATTTTGATCTGCATTGCTTCGCATTGTAATGTCTTGATCTATAGATTTGGGATTATGTTTGGAACGTTGGTGTGTATCCTCAATTCAGCTGGTTCATGGTTTGGAGCTTTGCAAGTGATTTTTCTAGGTTGATAGTCAGTTCAGTTGATGTTCTTGAAGTTTGGTATGATGATAATGACGATTCTAGTAATTTGAGTTGGTGAGGATGTTGCTGTGGTAATTCATGATGCTTGTGGATGTTTCTAGATCATGTGCTATTTGTGTTGGTTGTCTGCATTGATCAATGAGCTCGTTATTGATGATTTTCCTTGATCTGGTGGTGTTCTTCATGTTCTTGGCTGACATGGTGATTGTAGCGTGTTGCAGATGTTTGGTGCATAATTCTTGGAGTCTTTCATATTCAAGGTGGTAATTTAGGTCCATGCTATGTTTTAGCTGACATTGTTTTGGTTCGCATGTGATATTGTAGTGTGTATGGTTATATTTTTGTAATTAGGAGATATGTGTTGAGTCGACCTTGTTGATATTGGTCCAAGGTTGATGTCATGTATAAATAAATGTAAAATCTTTGTAATTGAGTATTGTTGTAGATGTGTGTGATGTGTGAATAATGTATTAATTATTCAGAAGCACAACAGAAGTGTGAGAGATGTTATGTGCTTAATTGGAACTATAACTAGGCATAATGGATGCTATTTATCAATTCATAATTTTTCGAAAGTGATCCGAATTTGTTTGTAAGGCAGTGAGCCTTCCCATGGTTGTTGCCCTTTATTGTTTTTGAGCAGTGAGCTCTAGGCAATGTGCTTGAATGTATGTGCATTCCCCATTGTAATATTTTATATAATTCTAATAGGGTATCACCATATTGTGGGTAGGTTCCCATCATGGTTTTTCCCTTGATCGGGTTTTCCATGTTAAAAATCTTAGTGTTTTGTGTGTTCATGTTGTATTTATTGATTTCTTCTTTCAATGTTGAATATCAGATCTGAGATTAAAGTAAGTTTCTGTAAAATTTGGTGATAATTGATTCACCCCCCCTCTCAGTTGTCTACCCTTTTTTTTATCACAAAGAAGGTCAAGCATGATCATAGCTATCCGATTTGAGATCAATGGTGGAGTTTAAACTTCGAAGCTACCAACTCATAAGTCTTGCACGAAGGAATGAATAGGGAATCCATTCCACCCCCCTTGCAATAAATAAAAGGAAATTTTATAGCTTATTCATGCACATTGTTTTCAAGAGATCGAGTGAATTGCAATCCCATCGACTCAAATCAATTTCCATAAGTTCTATTGCACCCTAGAGTCTTCAAAAAACAAGTAGTTATAAAACCTACATCTCTGTGTTTCTGCTGAGAATTGAGGAGCTTTTCATAGGATTTGTAAATTGAGTAGAGGTATAATTATGAGCCCTAGGAGATAGTTATGGTACCCAAGAGGAAGGATACCATTGCCCCAACCATTAAAAAGAATCCCGAGAAAGGAGATGCCTCAAAATTAAAGAAAAAGAAAATATCCACCCCATAAATCACGCACGCTATCCCAATCGCAGTAGTTCACCCATCTCCAACAATTTATAATGGACCAATGGTCAAGAAAAACCCTCTAGCTGCACAACCAAACCCACCCACTGAAGCAAGGACCCCAAAGCCAAAACAAAGGAGGGCTTCCACTAAAAAAGCAACCCCTTCATCCTTAGAATAAGCTTCATTTGTTGCAAAAAACCCTTCCCTTGCTCACGAGAAACCCCCCAAACAAAACCCTATCGAATCATCTCTGGCTACAACTATTGAGGTGACCATTGAGCTTATTGAGAAGCAATTGGAAGAAATTGAGAAGAAGAAAAGGGAGGTTAGGGGCTTTCACAAAGATTTATTGGAACTTTTGAAAAGGTCTACTTTGCAAGATACTTTCAAGAATATCTTCACTGATCATAATTTTAATTGCAAAGATACCATCGGCATTGGAAGAGGGTGGGACATTTTTTATTATTTTTATGGAAATAAGGAGAGGCCTGCACCTATATCAAATGCATGGACACTAGACTTGCCAAAGCTAGTGGTCCCTAAAGTTTTTCTGGAACCTGCTCTCATCAAAGAATTAGGAAAACAATATCATTTGGAGAGCATGACTATGAGGACTACTGAGGGGAAGAGCTTAGTACATGTAGCAAAAGATGCAATAATCACTTGTTTTGATCTGAGCAGGATGCTTTGAAGAAAATTGATCTGAAGATGTTGGAAACATAATATAATATGAAGAAAGAAATGTTGAGGGATGAAGAAATCCCCTCTTCAAGAAAAGGATGTATCGGATGGGCAAGAATTATGTTTTGAATATTGAAAAGGAGCGCTTTGACTTGATCACATTTAAAAATTGTTTTGTCAAAACATACTATGCTTTGTGTGAGGTCCTAGGAATTGATTGTGGGAGAAATAAGATGCTAGTAGATTTTATGATGATGATAATGAAAATCTACCACATATGGTCTAATGAATTGTATGATTTTACCTCCTACATACAAGAGAAGTTGCATGAGGGGTTGATAAGTGCAAAGGATGAGAAAACCTGAATTGATTTCAAATTCTATTCTCTCTTGTGCCACTTGATTCTTTATCAAGACAAGACAGATTGGGATGCAACCCTAAAGATAACCATGTTTGATCCCAATGGAGGTGGTAAATGGCCAGTACAAAGGTGGACCCAAGTTTGGGATAAAGGGTCCTGGTATTCTAATTACATTGCATTCTTTGACCATTTTTTTATGAAGGTGTTAGGGTGGTGTGGATTCCAAACCCCCAGGATCCCAAAATATTTCATAAAGATATTAAGAATTAGGGATGTAAAACCAAAAAATGTGCAGTTCCTGGAGGGTGCATTTACCCACAATTTTAGAGATTTCTTTTTGTATTCCAATTGCACAATCATCAACGTGTATGGATGCCCACGGGCTCTCCATAGGTTACCACTTTTTGTCTCCCCAAGATTAGCATTTATTAAATCCATATGGAAACTAATATAGATGGAAAAGAATTGGATGAAAGCAAAGAGAAAAGGAACCCACTTGCCTAGATGCACCATGTATGGAGATTTTGCTGTTGGGTATGATGCTCTAGAGAAGGTGCAAGATTTTTTTAATAGTACGTACAAAATCCAAAGTGGTAAGATCCCAGAGTATGATCTTGAGGGGTACCTCAATAATTTGAGGACACACAAGATGAAAGGAAAGGGAGTTTTCCATGAGCATGATGAATATGAGGACTTGATCCAGAATTGCCTACCTAAGGATGCCATCCAAAGGAGAAAGAAACAAGATATACTAAACATGATGGAGAGGGAAGTAAGATAGAGAGACCCCGAGTTCCATGGATTTTTATCTATTATTTTAAAATGATTATGTAAGGATACTATGTAAGTTTAGAATTTTTGAAGAAATGGTTACTCAGACACTTGGAGAGTAACCAGTTGGCAAGGCAGATGAGGAAAGGCCTACCTATGAACCTCCAAGGGCTACCTTGAGAGATAGGAAAGGGAAGGCAATTTTGACAGGAGAGTCTTCCCAAGATGTTCCCCCTCAACACAATCCTCAAGTTGGCCCAACCCGCTCAAAGCAAATAAGGAAAATTGAAAAGGGAAGGCAATTTTGTCTGACTTTATTGATGATGAAGAGGATGCAAAAGTCCCTCCACCTTCTCCTCCCCAAGAAACATTCAAAGAGCCCAATTTTGTAGAGGGAGTAGTGGAGATTAATAAGAAAATTGTCTTGAGCATTATCTCAAAAGAGTAAGTGAGTGATGAAAAGGTCCTTGCTATGGCCCAATTTTTGTTAGATGATGAATTCATGAAAACTTCCAAGTTTAAGAATTTTTGTCTTCAAAATAAACTAAAAACATGCCAGAAGAAGAGTTGACCAATTTTTCTATGGAGAATATAGATTGCAGTCTTGAGGACAGTAGACAAATAATTAAGGATAATGATATGATGTCGGTTCTAGGATGGGACATGCAATTTTTTTTTGTACTTGACCAGGTGATGAGGTAGGAGGACCCTATTATTTATGCACAAGAATTTGGCTCACATGGCACTGGGTTTAGCCCTAGCTTAAAAGAATTTGCACAATGGGAAAAGATCCCTAGGATAGGAAAGCCCAATCTATTATTTGGGGTAGAAGAAAGAGTGGGTGATTACATTGTTAGAACCCTTAAAGATACTTCAACATTAGAGGTTGTGACCATTGCATTGCATGCCTCATATTTTGCTAAGGTCACTGTTAAAGAGGAAGAAAGGAAGCATGATATTTTGAAGAGGCAACACGTTGCTCTTTTTACTAGTTTCAATGAGTTGTATATTGAGAATGTCCGATTAAAATGAAATAGAAAAAAGGGATGCAATTGCAACAGTGATAATAGAGAAGCAACAACAAAAGTAAGAACAGGTTGGGCAAGGAAAATTGGAAGGGGATCTTTATTCTTTAATTCATGATTTTAAAATGACGACATTCCAAAATAAGGCATCAACCACTATTATTAAGAATAGAAATAGGAGGATTTTCCAAATTAAAGAAGAAGAAGAGGACAAGTGCCTTGGAATAAATAAGAGCACAATTTTACAGATGATCAAGAAGATGATTAATAAATTGGATGAGGTGCATGCCTCATATTCACATGTCTCCAAGGTCCACCAATAGTTGTAGGACCAGGTTAGATTCTTTCCTTCATTAAAGGCCACATGGCATCTTAGGGCCATGACCTTGAAAGATATATTCTTTGGAACAAAGATCTTGCCTTTAGCTCCCCAAGTTGTAGGGACAACTTGGAAAAATTACAATTTAATGATAAAGAAATTCCCCATTTTGAAAACAAGGAATTGACCCTAAAGGAGAGAATGGCTTCATTTAAGGGTTTGTAAAAATGGGATATCCGCACAATTTTGAGTGAGGGGGGTCAAATCAAGGGTCTAGAAGAGTAGAAAGTCGATTTCAGAGAAGCAATAGTACTAGACCAATTGACATGAGGGAACCCCACCCAAAAGGACATATATTATTTAATTTTTGATAGAATTTTGGAAATTGATTCTTTCTATCAGAAGTTTGTGGTAGAGCGTACAATTGTGTTAGATAGAAAAATTATAGAGGTTGCAAATATATTTGAAGAATTAAGAGCTTATGATTGGCCAACCATTAAGCAAATTGACGACTATCATAAGCAGTATTACATACTCGAAGAAGATGAACTAGTATAATCTTAATTAACATTGTTTTGCTATGATCATTAAAAATTGTAGCCTCTAGCCAACCTTATTCTTTTTATAGGTCTCCTTTTTGCAAGTTTAGTCGCACATTCAACACGTACAATACCAAGATAGAGAAGGTAAACAAGGAAAGTATGGTGTTCATAAGTCAAGTTGAGCTACTATGAATAAAAGACGAAAAATAAAGAAAAAAGGTACCTCTGAAACTTTGTTTGCTTCAGACTTGATAAATAATAATGTTGGGATTCCTTTGGATACTTTAGGGGGTACTTTTCAATTTCAAGATTGTCAAAAGGAAAAGGGTATTTCAGAAAATTACTTTAGTGATTCATATAGACTTGTATAAGGGATATAAAGTTCTAGTAGTGAGGAATCTTCACCTAGGGGGAACCCTTGTTTTCACCGAACCTTTTCAATGACTGATTCCTTTTATGAAGACCCCAACTGGGCAAAAGCAGCTCAATATAAAATCTATGAAAATTTTGAAAAGGTTAGGCTTCAAAGAGAATTTGAAGTTAGATATGCTGAGCAAATAGGAAATGCCCAGAGTAGGTCTAACCCAAAAATAATTATGACTACATCATTATCAATCAGTCACCCTACTACCTAAGTCTCATATCAAGTCCAATTTACTGATGCCAATACATGTTTTGTATCTCGTAATATGTCTAAAGAGCCTTAAGTGCAAGAGCTACAATAAGAACTAATGAGAGCTCAAAATTATAGGTTATAACTCATAAGAGAGAGGGAAATGATGGCTCAAGACATATTAAACCTATCTTCCAATTCATATATGTCCTTTCCTCCTCTGGTTGGTGTATGCAATAATGGTGGAATGACCTAGATGCCTATACCATCAAATGCTATGACTTGCAACCCTTTAGGATTATTTGTTCCACCACCGTCTTCATCAAACATTAGCAATGTACTTGTTTCTACTATTGTTAATACCTGTACACAAGCCCCTATAGTAAGTTTTTTTATACTACAACTGACTAGTAATGTCCAGGCAAGTTCCCAAATGAATGTATCATGTACTGCAATGAGTACTACACCCATGATAGTCCTCGAGACCATTGGAATGGTAAATGTATCTTATCTCTCTGCAAGTTTTAATATACCCCCTATAAGTGGTCAATATATTGCTACGAGTCAGGTAGGAACTAGTCGGTAACAAAATGTTCAATAACAACAATATAATGAACAAAAATAGTTTAATAGATTAGGGTATGGGTATATTCCTCCCCCTCCACAATATCCTTCAAATAATCCCACGAGAGGGAATACTGCTTATCAACTGTATTTGCAATACCCACAACATCAACAACAAGCAACAAATTAGTACTAGCAGTAAAATCAAGTGCCACAACATGATTTTAATCAAGGGAATGTGCAACAACAACACCAAATACCTAACCCACCATTGAATCCTTTTGCTATAAGGCCTATGCAATTAGGTAGATACAAACATATTGATTTCACAAGGATTCAAGGTTTTCCAAATGCAGTTAGTAATGAATTAAGAAATGTAGTGCCCAAGTTTTCAGGAAATAATGCTATCACTAGTGAGGAACATATTAGAGCATTTTAGAATATCATGGATAATTTTGAAGTAGAGCATGAGGATATATTCATGAGACTTTTTATACAACCACTTACTGATGATGCCTGTAAATGGTATAGAAGCTTAGCAAATTTGTCTGTAAGATGTTTTACTGATTTCAAAAGAATGTTTAGAGACCAGTATTGTGACCATTTAGACCCTTAGTTTTCTCTGCATGAGCTAACTAATATATGAAAGAATCAAAATGAAGAGGTATCTAGTTTCAATAACAGATTCATCAAGTTATATAGCAAGATACCCCCCTCTCTTGAAGCCGACTGACCATATGTGTCTAGTTTTTTTACTATGATGCATATGACCCTGAAATTGGCTATGAATTAAGATCTAGAAATCCCCCAACTTCTAGTGAGGCATTCAAGGCTTCCCTTACTATAGATAATAATAGAAAATCTTTTGGTAAGGCAATAAATAGGGAGGATGTTAGGATTCTATAAATTTACCCTAGAGGGTATCATAGTAAATAGCCTAAGGAAGAAGATAAAAAAGTCATGAGTGCCATAAAGGACCTGGATTACAAGATTTCAAGGAATGAAAAGGGCTTATCTCATGATTGACCTAATCATCAAATGAATAATAGGGCTAGACTGCATGATATGCCTTGCAAGACCCATTGGAAAGATGGAAGACCCCAGAATAACAATAAGAAGTTCCCAAGCAACAAGGAGACATCCAACCCGTTGAAGAAGCCAGGTGCACATTTTGTAGAAGATAATCCATGGTGCATTGTGTGTAGTCTATCACATTCTCAAGCTCAATGTGTCATTGATAAGGCAATACAGGAACTTGATGAAATGTATGCTAGCTGTAGGGAAGATAGTTTTGAACTTGATCACATGGTCAATATGCTTTCCGTTGGAACTTGTGATGATGATTTAGGGTATGCTTCTTTTGAGGAGGATGGATCAAAACATGATGTTGATAATCAAAGAAGACGGAATAGGGGAGACCACCAAGGGATCTTCTTAGATGATGAAAATATGGAAAGTTACAGGATAAATGCAGCTAATGTTCAAACTGAGGAAATAAACTTGAGAAGATCTACTAAAGAAAAGATTAGAGAATTAACTATAGAAACAATTGCTCAAGTTAAGAGTGATTACAACTTGAGAGCTAGGGGTGCTATACCTAATCAATGAAGACCCATATGACTATTTACGAAGGACAAGTAGTTAGACCCCAAATAGAAACAGACTCCCCAAAGCAATGAAGATAAGAATAAGGTACCTAGCACTCATCAAACTCAACAATATGTCCCTAAAGCCAATCCAAGAGGTAATAGGCTTGACAACTTAGAGATTGTTGCAAAGGCACTTTCTAATCCCTTGGTAGCACTGGAGAAGGATAAGCAACCAAGAGAAGTGAAACATTAAGATGCTATTTCAGGTATTCCTAGATCATTGCCATTTGATATGATCCAAACTTTGTCACAAATAAAGTTATCTATTCCCTTGTTAGAAATGACGAAAATAGAGGAACATGGGAATAATGCTTTGTCTTTAATATCAAATGTTGCTATTGTATCTCAAGGAACCAAAATGAATGAGAAAGTAAGAGTGTTGATGTGCATGATGTTGAGTTTGAAATAATGCAAATTCTTGAGGTGTATTTAGGAACTTCCATAACTAAGAACCCTTCTCAGGTTGACCCTTTCTACTTAACCTTGCTAATTAACAATAAATTTGTAATAAATTATATGATTGATTCTGGTTCTACTATAAATATTATTCCTTTTGGAGTCATGAAAGAATTATGGAAAATGTTATGCCATGGACAATAGAGCAATTCCAGTGATAGGAATCCTCAAAACTTTAGAGGTCAAGATAGATAATTTCTTTGAAGCCACTTACAAGGTTGATGTAACAATGATTAATGTCCCACCTAACTATGGTATGCTTCTATCTAGACAATAGATCACAATTGTGGGAGGTAATGTGCAATTAGAATTGTCTTATGCCACTATCCCAGTGAATGGAAGTGAGGTCAAATTAGAAAGGGAGCTAAGGTTTGACACCACATTTGAGCCTATAGACCCAAATAACATGGTGTGCTTCTGTGACATTGATATGGGTAGTTTTAGGGTTGAATCAGACCAACCACCTCCTCAAAATAAAAACCTCATTAGCAAGGAAGTGAAGAGTGACCAGGAAGGATTGTGGTAGATGCTCTTTGATGAGGCATGTAGCAAAGAATGCTTAGGAGTTGGGGTAATCCTCATTACACCTAGTGGAAAAATATTCAAGTATTCTTTCTAGCTATTGTTTGAATGTATGAATAATGTAGCCGAGTATGAGGCTCTGGTCTTGGGATTAAATAAATGGCCACTAAACATGGGATTAAAATGGTGACAGTTTGGGGTGATTCAGAGTTGGTTATATCTCAAATTACGTCAAAATATTCTTCCAAGAACAAAAGGTTGAAACAATTCAAATGGGTTGTCTAGGATTCAATAGAGTTGTTTGACACTTTCAATAGTAGTTGGGTTGAAAGATCAAAAAATAGTATGGCAGATTTCTTGGCAAACATTTCCTTGAAAAGTAATGATATCACTTTGGCTAGCATATCAAAAGTAGAAGTGAAAAATAGACCATCAATCCCAGATAACATATGTAATTGGCATGTTTTAAATGATGATGATGATCTACGCAAATTCCTTCACTTTGTTGATGAATATGAAATCCAAGAGATACATTTCAATGCTTTTGTTGAGGTTATTGATGGTAAAGAGAGTGTTTGGGAATGAAATTTTGCAACTAAAAACCAATAAAATCCCAAAGTGGTTTGTAGCATTAGAAAGAGTGTTCGATAGCAATGATAGTCAAGCTATGAAACCATCCCCAGTTAGCAAAGAAGATTTGGAAGAAGTAAACTTGGAGACTGAGTCATCTCCTAAAAGGGTATACATTGGTAAGAAAATCAACCCACACATAAGAACTATGTTGATAGCCCTGTTAAGAAGGTACAAGCATGTGTTTTCTTGGTCATATGATGATTTGAAGGCTTATAGGGAAGACTTATTTTAACATGAATTCCCTTTGGATCCCAATGCAAAACCTTTCAAGTAGAAGCAAAGATTGATCAATCCAATGTTCAGACCAAAAATGCAAGAAAATCTCATGAAGCTCAGAGATGGTGGAATTATCAAGCCAATTGGATATTCCACCTGGGTATCTAACTTGGTTCCTTTCAGAAAGAAGAATGGATATATAAGACTGTGTGTGGACTTTAGGAACCTGAATATGTCTTCACTTAAAGATAATTTTCCACTCCCAAACATGGAAGCAATCTTGCAAAAGGTGATTGGTTGTGAACTACTATCAATGATGGATGGGTTCTTAGGATATAACTAGGTTAAAGAAATTAGAGCAATACAAGACTACATTTAATAAACGATGGGGAACATATGTATATGTGAGAATTTCTTTTGGATTGACTAATGCTGGAGCTGCTTTTCAAAGAGATATGGATGTGGCATTCTCATACTTGATTGATATTACTATGGTGGTTTATCAAGATGACTTAACTACATTCTCAAAGAAAGCGGAGGATAATTGTCTTCATCTTGTAAAGGTGTTCACTAGGGCCCTAGAATATAGAATTTCCTTGAGCCCCAAAAAGTAAAATTTTGCTGTGACTGAGGGTAAGTTGTTGGGCCATATAGTATCAAAGGATTGGATTAGAATAGATCCAAAGAGGGTAGAGGAAATAGATAGGATTACCATCCCCAAAATTATGAAGTCAATACAGTCATTCTTTGTCCACATAAACTTTGCTCGCATATTCATCTCCAACTTTGTTGAGATTGTAAAGCCTATATCTAAAATGTTAAAGAAGGGCCCTAAGATTGATTGGACTGCTAAATCTTTAGGTGCCTTTGTGTCTATCAAATGAGCAATGAATGAAGCACAAGTGCTGAAGTCTCTTGATTTTAGTAAGACTTTCAAAATATTCTCATTTGCTTCCTTTCACATGGTTGTAGTTGTGATGCTTTAAAAGAATAGTGAAGGATATGAGTGGCTCATAGCTTTCTACAGTAAATTACTAAAAGTTTCTGAATTGAAATATGATCTAATAAAAAAATTGGCATATGCATTGGTAAAAGCTGCCAAAATTTTTAGGCCTTACCTTGTAGGAGCCAAGGTTATAACATATGCACTTAGTGCAACAGTAAAGGACATTTTTGTCATATCAGAAGTGACAAGGAGAAGATGTAGATGAATAAACAAGATTTAGGAGTTTAATATAGACATTCAAATTACCAAGTTGGTTAGAGGGAAAGGTTTAGCAAGACTCATGGTGGTGGAGAACTTGGAAGCTACTCAAGTGAATTATCTATCTTCTTTTATCTAATATATGTATCCTTCAACATACTATGGTATACAAATATCATTTAATTTTTAAAATACATGAAATGCTTGGATGATTTAGTGGAAAACAAGAGAACTCTTAATCTTCAAGCTCAAAAGTATGCCTTCATTAAGGGGGACCTTTACTATAGGTATAGAAATGACATTCTATTATTATTTTTGGACGAGCATCAAGCCCATGTAGTATTGAAAGACATACATGCTGGAGTATGTGGAGGTCATTTCTCAGCAAGCACTATGACTCACAAAGTCTTAAGGACATGTTATTTTTGGCCTACTTTATTCAAGGATGCACATTCTTATGTCAAGAAATGTGTACCATGCCAAAAATTCTGTGGCAAGTTGAAGTAATCAGGAGCATTACCTCTCATGCCTATGCAAGTTGAGGACCCTTTCCATCAGTTGGGCATTGATTTTATTGGTGAAATGACTAAAAGATCAAGAGGTGGGAATAAATAGATTCTTGTATCTATAGACCATTTCACAAAATGGGTGGAAGCTATCCCAACAAGGCAGACAACCAATAAGGTTGTCATTGATTTCTTGACTGTTGGCATTATTGTTATTGATGTCAAGGGATATCAAATGGTTGTAGAGAAGCAGGTAGATGTCAAGGGGTGTCCAAAGGTTGCAGTGATGCAAGAAGAAGTTGTGCATAACACGTGGTGTTATGCTATAGGGGTTTTGACCAGTTTCATCATCAGGGTTTCGACCAGATTCATCGCCTTCACATGTCGACAACAGTCATCATGTCATGTATTATGGTTGGTACATATCATCATTTCCACGTGGTAGCAACTATTTGGTTCACGTGCATTCGAGAGTTCTGTGGTGTATTCGAATGAGGGTTAAATGACCCTACGAGATAACATTATTGACTGGTCAATCAGGCTATCCTCTTATCCTGTGGCGTTCCTAAGAGAGAGTGTTGACCTCGCGGGATAACACTTGTGAGGTGCACATGATGTTTCTTCTTATCCCGCAACATGATGGTTGAGCATTGTGGAAAAGGTCACATGCTTGTCGCATGGGATAACATATGTTTAATGAACAAGGTGGTCCCTCTTATCCTGCATTGTCAAAAGTGATCAATGATGGTTGTTTGAGATAAGATAGTCAAAGAGGTCAAAGCGAAGAGATGTTCCCTCTTATCCCGCAGTGTCAAAAGTGACCAACAAATGTTGCACGGGACAAGAAACTAAAGGGAAGATTGTATATTCCCTTATCTCGCACATGATAAGATGCACACAAAATGTTGTGCGGGATAACAAGTGAAAGCATGCCATGAAGAAAAACTTATCTCGCATGAGACAGATGGTTATGCGGTGGTCCTGCGGGACAAGGAAAAACAAAGACAAAACAGAGAAACCTTATCTTGCACGAAGTAAGAGGCTATACAAGGTTCGCGTGAGATAACAAAAGTAAGGGCGCCTCCTTAGCCCCCATGGTGAAAATTGGAGAGAAATGGTCATGCGGGATAAGAAATCAAAGGGAGATTACTTGAAGACACCTATCCTTTTGGCCATTTGATAGAATTGATTATGTGTTGCATTGATGTTTTGTCATTGATATCAACACTAGCCATTTGGATGGTTTACCGACACCCTTCTGGTCCTGGTAGGTTGAGTGGTTTTTGGTTAACTTGGATCTAGCATGATCCAACAGACTCCGGTATAGTCTGGTGATGGAATTGGCTTATTCATGATACTTATACTCATATTTGGTTAGTTGGTTTTGGTCTACAAATCGGATGCTATCTTGTTTTCTTAGAAGATTAGTTTTTGGTTCTGGCGAGGGTTTCATTGGCAGAGATTTTGATGGATATCTTTGATGAATTACATAATTGGTGTTGGTGTAGCTTCTGATGGAGTTTTAGGATGCTTTTGGTGATCATGTTTGAGACTTGGTGTTAGGAGATCATTGCTGTGGCGTATGGACCTATACTTGGTCCCAGTTGATCTAGGTTATGGACCGACTTTAATGTAATGTGTGGAAAGGACCTATTAATTTATTTCCAGGATATCTTATGTGTTGGATATTATTTGTTTGGTCTAAGGCTGACATGGTTTGTAACTATGTAATCAGTTTATTGTCTGGTGGCCAACCTGATTGTTTATGGTCTAGGGTTTTGTATAAATAAATGTAAGATCTCATTGTATATCATCATGGTAAATGTAAGAGGTCATGGTCAAGGAATGTAATGTGCAAATAATGTAATATCATTTAGGAAGAGGAGTTAGTCGATCATTGGAGATCGAATTGGGTTTATGGAAGAAGATTTAGTCCTCTGCTATTGAGCTTAACCTTAGCTGTACTCTGGCATAGGAGATGCTATCTTTCATAGTTCAACACTTCTTCAGATTTTAGTCTGGATTTATATGTATTGAGTGAAACTCCTTTTGTTATGAGCAGTGTGCTTTAGGCTGTTGGCCTTCTTGCAAGTGCAGGCCCCTCAATTGTAATTCACATACTTACTACAAAAGTATTATCTGATTGTGGGTAGGATTCCCACTGTGGTTTTTCCCTTTATTGGGTTTTCCACGTATAAATCTTAGTGTTATGTGGATGGATTTTATTTTGTGACTACTGTTTATGCTTAATTGGTTTAACTGCTATTCTGGGATTAATGTTTTGGGTTTTGGTATTAAAGATTAAATTGCTAATGCTTGCGGTAATCTATGACAACTGATTCACCCACCCTCTCAGTTGTCTTCCGATTATCTAAACTGTCTAACAATTGGTATCAAATATTTTGCCCTCTCTGTAGAAAGCTTAACCACTTGAGGAAGATCCTATGGTGAATAACAGTTCAAGTTCATCCAGTTCTTCTGGAGCTATCTTTCAAAGGGATATTCCAAGGCTTGATGGAACAAATTACATAGTATGGAAGATCCAGATGGAGAATCATCTGAGATGTCTTGGCAAGGAGATTTAGGAGATCACACAAAATGGTGTCACACCCTATAATCTGGGATCTAGCAATCCTCCTCTTGTGTGAGAAAATAATGAGATTAACAGACAAATCATCTGGAAAGGCTATATGTGATAAGTTGGAGAATCTTAATGAAGGTGACCCTACAGTGAGGATTGCTAAACTTGATGGTTATCGGGTGAGATATGAAAACCTAAAGATGGAAGAAGATGAAAGGATTACTTGTTAGGATTCCCAAAGATACTGAGAGAGGGGGGGGGGGGGGGGTGAATCAGTATCTTGCCGGTAAATGAATTTTCTTAACTTATTAAATGAAAAGCATTCCAAAACTGAGTATCGGTAAACCAAAATTAATGCAGTAAATAAGAACAACAACCACAACATGAAATACACACCATAACACAATATTTTTAACGAGGAAACCCAGTGTGGGAAAAAACTCGGTGGGATTTGTGACCCACAATATTCGCTTACTGGCCAATAAGAGAATATTACTGTTACAATAGGGGCTTGCACATGCAGGAAGGCCAACTGCCTAAAGCTCATTGCTTAAATACAAAAGAGAAGTCTCACTGACTTACAAAAGTGGATTATAAAAAATCCAATGTCATCTACTGCTACAAAAGGGCATCTGCTATGCCAGATCCAGTACCGGTTTAAGCTCTGCAACTTCCAAAACCTTATTCTAAACTTTGCCTTAGTATTCACACATAATATCCATCATACATCCTACATACAAATGTTCTCTAAGATCTCATACTTATATATGAGCCCTATTACAATATGCCTTATCGGCTTTCAAAAAGATATTAAAATTAATTACATTTTGCAATAAATAAAATCCTGTCAGTTAGGATGCCGGTAATCAATCTTTGCCGCTGCCACTGCCGGTGTCTGTGCCTATGCCAGTGTCTTCCGGTGCCATAGGATTGTAAGGTTGCCATCAATGACAATAACTTCAATCACCTACAATTTCTCATTGGAGTGTGCATTTGCCAATAATCTTCCCCTTTGGAATTGATGGCAACACTCATGAGAAAAATCCAAAAAGTGTTGTCCAAAAAATGTCTTACCAAAACTGTCAAAATTGTGTGCTCGGCATGCTCCCCCTGAGAAAGTGATCTCTTCTGTCATATCCTTTTTCTCATCTACTACTACTCCCCCTTTGGCATCAATGACAAAGGCTGTCATTCAATGTCAATTGAGTGTAGTTCCTGCCTAGTTCCCCATAACCTGTTGATTATAATCTGATAAATTTATGCTAAGGCAATATTTAGACTATTGCTGAACCTCTCACTGTCCTTTATTGCTGCTTCTGTTCTCTGAATTGTACCGGTGAGAAAGGGCATTTTCTCTTCCGGTGTCTTAAGTCCTAGAACAAGAGCCTCAGAAATCTCTTTTCTCAAAGAGATGAAAATATCCAGTTTAGGACTTAGTCTACACTTAAGTTCTTTTGCCTTCTTTATCCTTTCTTTGTCTTTCTCCAGCTTTTCTATTTTCTCTTCAAATCTTGCAATTTCCTATTCAATTACTGATATTGATTCTGATGAACCTATCAAGTTGTCAACAATATCATTTATTTCCTTCTCCTTATTCATTTTCTCTTTGAAGGTGTCTTCATTTATCTGATCCAGTGTTATTAGGTTGCCGGTTATGATCCTCTATTTTCAAAAGCCTAACAGATTGAGGAAGATTTTGACACTGGTAGAGATGGAAAACTTGAGGAAGCAACTAGAAACATCTCTTGTAGACTATGATGCAGAAAAGTTGAAGAATATGAAACTTGAAGATGATTTGAATGCTGCACAGGAAATCATTCAAGAACTTCAAAAAAATCTCACTATTGCTAGGAACAAAAGAAGAGAACTTTATGAGAAGATGCAGAGTGATGATGATGAGAAAGAAACTCTTAATGACCTTGTGAACAAACTGAGACAAGAAAATAGTACAATGAAGAATGAGATGCAAGATATGACCATGAGATTTTGTAAAGACATTGAAGATAGAAAGAAGAATGAAGATGATCTGGCTAGAAGAATCAATGATGTTGCAAATGAAAATATAAGACTCAGTCATGAGAATGATATGTTAAAAACAAATATGATACACATGGAACATGATAAAACTAAACTCATGAGACATAAAGATTTCTTGGAAAATGAATTGGCTACTGCAAATCAACACAAGGAGAAATTCAAGAAAAGTTCAGAAGAACTTGATGACATGCTAAAAAATAAGAAACCTAATGGTGACACTAATGGCCTTGGCTTTGAAGTTGGCGAGAGCTCCATTACTGCAAACACCCACGATCATAGTAAACCGGTAAGACAACCTGATGCTTACAAATTCAATGGAAAAAGCTTTAATTGTAACAAGTATGGTCATAGAGAAAATCAGTGTAGATCTAAAAACTATCAGAATAATAATGTACCCACCGGTCAATGCTCTAAATGCAATAAAGTTGGACATAATTCAGAAAATTGCAGAATGAATGTAAGATGTTATATTTGTGGAAGATTTGGACACTTATCTAATCAATGCAGAACACATACTGGCATAGGATATGGAAAAGCTATTCAGAAAAAAACAATGTGACTTGTTATGCTTGTAACAAGATTGGACATATTGCAAAATTTTGTAGAAGTAAGACATCACCGGTAAATAACAAAGGACCCAATTTGAAAGGTAAAGAGAAGGTTGAAGAGGTAAAGCAATAATTTTTAAAACAATAGATTAAAAAGTCTGACATGAATGTTAGTGAATCCATTCCTTCACCGGTAGAACATAATATCACTCCACCGGTAGGAGATTCTTCATCTAACTGAGAAATAATCCTTTGGGGGTATAGCAACAAATTAAAAAACATGCTAGTTTACCCTCAGTTGATGGTGAGAAGTTGGATTACTTCTTTACCGACTGATGAGTTAAGTTTTGACTTAACCAACAGGCATTAAATGTGGTAGTTGAAAGAAATAACATTATAAAGCAAGTGTTTTGGCTCTTTTTCATTCACCGAGCATTCAAATATCTAGAGAGCGCGAAATTCGTGAGCGAAGGCATCCACAGCGAAAAGTGAAGCAAATCATCCTAAAGGCAGATTAAGGTATTTATAACTATGGCTTCTTCCTCTGCACTTGAATTCATTGCAAACCGTACTGTGATTGAAGATATTAAGCACCCTAGACTCATGTTCAAACTTATTCCCAAAATTGCGAAGAAAGATGATACCCTAGGAGCATTTTCAAAAATACCTAAGGGATTAGTTTATGTAGAAGATCCTAGAATGTATATACATTGTCATATTGAGGAACTAGGAGCTAAAGAAATAATAAACATGTATAGGACTGTTATTTTTGATGAACAAGGAAATGTTAAACCGGAACACAAGATAGTGGAAACCCTAGGCTTTGTGGACATTCTTAGTATCCCAAATTTTCCTAAGGATGTGATAAGGATAGTCTTGAGTAGAGTACATAGAGATTTCTTTTGGTTGGATTCTATCCATAAGATTACCAAAGAAGCAGTTAGGGCAGTGACAAGCTTACCTTCCACCGGTAGCAGGCCTGATAAAACTAAAAAGGTTCCAAATGACACTGTGATGGCCCTAACCAGCACAACTTTTGATAAAATATCCCCGAGAGTCAATGATGTGAAGGACATCAATGTTAGATTTGTCAGTATGATTCTTGGTTATAAGGCTACACATGCAAACATACTAAACTCAGTCTCTAGCTTATGTATTAAAAGTGCATATGACATGGTGAATAACAATGCTATGATTGATGTATGTGAGTGGCTAAAAGATGAACTGATAGACAATTTGGAGAAAATTAAAGGTGATAAGAAAGAAACTTTCAGATTTGGCAGCCTGCTTGTGTGTTTAATACTGTACATTACCAAACAAGTTCCCGGTATTGGTAGGAAAGACTTTGGTTTTGATATCTCAGTAGGAAAACAATTACTAGACATATTGAACAATATGGGAGATGATAGGGAGAAAAACATAAATGAACATTTTCAAACCTTTAAAGCAAAGATGAAGACAAGAATAAGGCTACCTCAAGCAATTGTTGATAAATATCAAAAGGAGATATGCTTTGTGATAAAGAAAGATGAAATTTGGATGGAGGCAATTATCCCTAGGACTGTTTGGGTTATAGAGATGGGATATGAGGCAGATGACAACATAGTTGAAACCTATGCTAATGCCCTCTTAGAAGCACCTGAGGAACCAACTGAGAAATTTTTTGGCAATGCGGAGACCATAGAAAGCAAAATCCTAATATTACTGCAATCATGGAAAGGGTAAATGAGATTGTTATGGGAATTCAATGTTGTGGTGGAACTCTGAGCGAAGATGAAATTGTTTCTAAGGTCCTAAGAGCCCTACCACTGGCTTACAAAATGAAGAATACTACTATTAATGAGTTGAAGACAATGGCTAATACATCTGTCAACAAAGATACTTTGGTTGGGAAACTATTTGCTTTTGAGCTTGAGGAATTTGGACCTTTTGGAGCTGTAAAGACTGAACCTGCTTTTCATGCATCTACATCTACAACCGGTAAGCAAGACTGGAAAGCTTTATATGCAAAGGAGTTAGAAGATATGAAGAGAGAAGATGATAAGTTTGAGAAACTTGAAGCTCTATTTGCTAGAAGAGTACCGAAAGGACCGATAGGAAGTAAGTATGAAGGAAAAGCACCTTTTTAATGTTTTGCATGTAATAAGATTGGTCATTTTGCATCTAGATGTCCTGAAAGGAATTTAAGATTCGAAGAAGGAGTTAAAAGATCATTTAATCCTAACCCTGGATATTAGAACAAATATAAATACAAGAAAAATAAAGACAAATCATGCTACATAGCAGATGAGGAAGGCATTACTGATTCAGATGATGAATTGACATAAGACTCTGCTAGTGGATCCAACAATGGGAAGGAATGGGTATTCCTGGCTATCAAGGAAGATGTGTCGACACTAGAAGAGAATGTACCTAAAGAGAAGACACTTGCTACTAAAATTGAAGACAAGGATGAATGGGTAATTGACAATGGTTGTTCACATGATATGACTGGAGATAAAGGGAACTTTCTGTCTTTGCAATAATTTGATGGTGGACTAGTTAGATTTGGAGATGACAAGGCATGCATGATGAAATGAAAAAGGAACTATATCATTGGATGGTAAGAACATGTTATCTTGTCATTTGTCCCTCATAACAAGAGTGAGTCACCTTGCAAAAATTTTAGTTGAGTCTTTGTCTTGTCAAAAATTTGTTGGTTCAATCCCTAATCCTCCTGTAAATCATTTCTAAGTCCTTAGCATTACATTTCAATGGTCTGTTGAACCTCTTGAACCCCTTGAACCATCTTGAACAGAGTTTGTAGTGTTCATTTAGGTACCGTAGGTTCTAAGTTGTGTCTAAGACATTTTTGGGCTAACGTTCACTTAAGTGTTGTGCAAGTGATATGTCATATACTGTTCAAACAATTCATTCAGTTTGAGCAGGTTCATATAGTTCAAACAGTTCAGGGAGGTTCAAACAGTTCATTCAGTTCAAGTAGGTTCATACAGTTCAGGGAGGTTCAAACAATTCATTCAGTTCGAGCAGGTTCATACAGTTCAAACAGTTCAGGGAGGTTCAAATACTTCAGTGATGTTCAATCTGTTCGATGAGGTTCAAGGTTCAAGCTCTGTAGGTTTGATTTTATGACAGTCATATAGATCCGCACACAGTAGGTCATATCTTTTTACTCAGACATTATTTTTGAAATCTCTCTGGTCAGGATGGAGAAAACTAGATTTTGGCCAACATATTCAAAATTGAGAAAGATCCAACGGTGGAAACAAAAGTTATGGCCCCCGTACCAAGATAGACTTTGATTGTCACAAATATTTTCAGCCCGCCCAGCATATTGAATATTTTCATCTTGGTTTAAAATATTCAAGTGCCACCTATCCAAATATTATTATAAACTTTAGAGAATTATATTTCTAATGTTTATAAGTATTTTATGTTATAAAAAAAGAGTAACGGGGAAAGTGAAAAGCGTAAGTGAAAAGGTTTTTCAAGATTCGGTTATAAAACCGAATAATGATCTCATGTAGCTATTTATGGCGAAATGATTGAAAGAGAAATGGTTCTTCTTCTTCTTCTTTTCTTCCAGCAGCCTGTGGGTGGGGGAGATTAGATTTTTATTTGTAAGGGAGGAGTTGAAGCTTTTCTAAGCAATGCTTTGTACAGAAAATATCAATCTTTGAGTTGATTTCCAGACATGAATAAAAATGCAGATGATATCTTCAATCTTTGTGTTGCTGATATTCTTCTCATGACTGTAGCTGGTCTTTGAGCCTTTGCGGTTATTTATTAATGTCTTTTCTGTTATAAACAATTGTGTATGTGGATTTATTACAAGTCTGTGTGCTTGAAAGTAAGCCATATTGGAGCAACGACTTTCTCTCTTGGTTTTTAGTCTAAATGCTATCCATAAGTGCAGAAAATTAAACTTTGATTTAATGGTCTTCATTTATATCTGTTTTGTAAGTCTTTGGCATTCATTTTCATGGCTATGGATGAATGTTATTTTCCTTTATTGCTTTCTAGTTAAAAGCATCTCAGCAATTTATTTCATTGTAAATCTTCTAAGAGGGAGCTGTACCTCTCAATTCAGAGGAAGATTATCACTTCAATGATAATCTATGCAACTGTTAGTACTTTTTGTCCTTCATTCTGGGCATTTTGAGTTTATTTGTATAGTTATCTTCGAAGGACAAATCTGTTCACTAACAGAATAGTACTAGGAATGTTTATTATGTTGAAGGTTTGAAGCATAATATTTTGAGTGTAGGACAATTGGTAGACAAGGGATTTCAATTACAGTTCAAGGATGGGAAATGCAAAATCATTAACAGATCTAGCTTGGAGATTGCAACCGGTACACAGACAAAAGGTAATATATTTCACTTAAAATCCGATGAGAAGACATGTTTGATTACATATATTGATGAGAGTTGGCTATGGCATAAAAGGCTGCGTCATGTGAATTTTGACTGCATTGTGAAGATAAGTTCAACTAAGGCAGTTAGGGATATACCTAAGATTATGAAGCCATATAATATGATATGTAAAGAATGTCAAATGGGTAAACATGACAAAACCTCTTTTAAGAGTATACAAGATAAATCAAATGATGTTATTGATCTTATTTATACTGATATTTGTGGCCCTACTAGAGTTAAAAGTTTTCATGGTGATAGATATTTCATGCTAATCATTGATGATTATTCTAGAATGATGTGGGTTACTTTTTTGAGAGAAATATCTGAAGCATTTGAAAAGTTTAAAATCTTCAAGGCTAAAGTGGAAATTGAGATAGGATTGAAGATTAAATGTTTGAGATCAGATCATGGTGGAGAATTCACATCCGATGAGTTTACTAACTTTTGTGACAAGCATGGTATAAGAACACAAATTTCTGCTCCCCGGATACCTCAGTAGAATGGAGTTGTGGAAAGGAAGAACACAACTATCTTAGATGCTGCCAGAAAAATGATGATGGAAGCTAATCTACCTCATATCTACTGGAGAGAAGCAGTGAGTACAACGGTTTATACATTCAACATAGTACATATCTAAGGAGAAACCAGTAAGACACCTAATGAATTATGGTTTGGCAATACACCTACAGTTAAATATTTCAGAGTTTTTGGTAGTATATGTTATATCAGGAGAGATGATACTATTGGGAAATTTGATCCTATAAGTGATGAAGGCATATTTCTTGGTTATTCTAATGAAAGCAAATCATATAGATGTTCTAACAAGAGATTACAGAGAATTGTGGAGAGTGCTAATGTCAAAGTAGATGGGCTGAACAAAAGTCAAATGAGAGTTTATGAGAAGGAACCGGTAGTGGAAATGATTATATCTAAATCGGTAGCACCTTTACCAGAATAGAGAGTTGAACCCGTTACTTCAGCAATATCAGAGAACTCTACAGTAACTGAAGAATAGGGAAGAGGAACACAAAGTAAGAAGACTCCTAGGTATGTGAGATTGAATCATTCGGAAGACCAAATCATTGGGGATAAGAGCAACAGAGTGATAACAAGAAGAATACTGGCAACTAATGAGGTATGTTTAATTTCACAAGTTGATCCAGTTTTAGTAATTGAGGCATGTAAAGATGAACATTGGTTAAAAGCTATGGAAGAAGAATTAGATCAGATTGAGAAAAATAACACATGGACTTTGGTTCCCCGGCCTAAAAATAAAAATGTTATTGGAACTAAATGGGTTTTTAGAAATAAATTGAATGAAGATGGTCAAGTTATAAGTAATAAGGCTAGATTGGTTTGTAAAGGATATTTTCAGAAGGAAGGAATTGACTATGGAGATACTTTTGCAACTGTAGCTAGGATTGAAGCTGTAAGATTATTTCTTGCCTATGCTACTTATAAAAACTACAAGGTTTATCAGATGGATGTTAAATGTGCATTCTTGAATGGGGATCTTGATGAGGAAGTTTATATTGAGAAACCTAATGGTTTTTCACTATCAGATGATACAAATATGGTTTGCCGGTTAAGGAAAGCTTTATATGGATTCAAACAAGCACCTATAGCTTGGTATGCAAGGTTGGATAAATATCTTTTGAAGCTTGGTTTTACTAAGGGCAATGCTGACAATAATTTATATTATAAAATCACTGATGATGACATACTGATTGTTGAAGTATTTGTTGATGACATTATTTTTGGAGGTGAAGATAAGTTGTGCATAGAATTTTCTAAGAATATGGAGAAAGAATTTGAGATGTCTATGATTGGTGAGATGAAATTTTTCTTAGGTTTGCAGATTACTCAGATTGACAAAGGTATTTTTATCTGTCAAACTAAATATGCTAAGGAATTGTTGAAGAAATTTGGTATGGGATATTCTAAACTAATAAGCACTCCTATGGTTACAAGTGAAAAATTGACAAGAAAAGATGTTTCTGCACTAGTAAATCCTACAAGATATAAATCTATGATTGGAGGTCTGCTCTATTTGACTTAGACTAGGCCTGACATTATGAATGTTGTTTGTATTATTTCAATATTTTAGAGTGATCCTCGAGAAAATCATGAGATGGCGGTGAAAAGGATTTTAAGATACTTGCAAAGTACATCAGAATATGGCTTGTGGTACCCTAAAGATGATAACTTTACTTTATGTGCATATACAGATGTTGATTGGGCTGGAGATGTTGATGACCAGAAAAGTACTTCCGGTGGAGCTTTCTTTCTTAGAAAGAAGTTGGTTTCATGGATCAGCAAGAAACAATCATGTACTTCTTTATCTACTATTGAAGCTGAGTATGTTGCTGCTGCTACAAATTGTACACAAGTTTTATGGATGAAGCAAATGTTGAAGGATATAAAGGTGGATTGTGATGCACTAGTAGTTATTCATTGTGATAACTCTGCTGCTATTGATATATCAAAGATTCTGATATTTCATTCTAAAACAAAACACATATCTATCAAGTATAAATTTTTGAAGGAGAAGGTGGAAGAAAATGAAGTTAGTCTGGTTTATGTGAACACTAAAGAGCAGATTGCAGATATTTTCACTAAACCTTTATCCAAGGAATCATTTGAGTACCTGAGAAACAGATTGGGAGTTTCTCCCCCTTCAGTAGAGACTTGATTGATGCGGCTTGGAATCAATCCAATATGCATTATCAGAGATACTATTCATTCTGGCACTGATGTGGGATGCTACTGCTAAGGGGGAGTAGTCATCTTTGTGATTCCGAGGCTTATGTTTTTGCTTTGATATTTCTGTTAGATTTCTGGCATTGATGTCAAAGGGGGAGAGATATTGATGTGAAAAAGATAAAGAAAGAAAAAGAAAAAGTCAAAGGGGGAGAGATATGAATAAAGAAAAGTTATTCAAAGCTATATGTGGGTGATATTGTTGGCTGTCTTCCACAGGGGGGAGACTTGTTTGGCATTTCTTGGTACTTAGATGTTTTTCACATCTAGTGTTGCCATCAATGCAAAAGGGGGAGATTGTTGGCCATTTGATAGAATTGATTATGTGTTGCATTGATGTTTTGTCATTAATGTCAACACTAGCTGTTTGGATGCTTTACCGGTACCCTTCTGGTCTCGATAAGTTGAGTAGTTTTTAGTTAACTTGGATCTAACATGATCCGGTAGGCTCTAGTATAGTCTGGTGATGGAATTGGCTTATTCATGATACTTATAATCATATTTGGTTAGTTGGTTTTGGTCTAGAGATCAAATGCTATCGTGGTTGCTTAGAAGATTGGTTTCTGGTTCCAGCGAGGGTTTCACCAGCAGATATTTTGATGGAGATCTTTGATGAATTGCATAAGTGGTGTTGGTGTAGCTTTTGATGGAGTTTCAAGATGCTGTTGGTGATCATGTTTGAGACTTGGTGTTTGGAGATCATTGTTGTGGTGTATGGACCTATACTTGGTCCCGATTGATCTAGGTTATGGACCGACTTTAATGTAACATGTGGAAAGGACCTATTAATGTATTTCCAGGATATCTTATGTGTTGGATATTATTTGTTTGGTCTAAGGCTAACATGATTTTTAATTATGTAATCGGTTTATTGTCTAGTGGTCGACTTGATTGTTTATGGTCTAGGGTTTTGTATAAATAAATGTAAGATCTCATTGTAGATCATCATGGTAAATGTAAGAGGTCATGGTTAAGGAATGTAATGTGCGAATAATGTAATATCATTCAGGCAGAAGAGTTGGTCGATAATTGGAGATTGAATTGGGTTTTTGGAAGAGGATTTAGTCCTCCGGTATTGAGCTTAATCGAAATTATATTTTGGCATAGGAGATGCTATCGTTTGTAGTTCCACACTTCTCCGGATTGTAGTCTGGATTTATATGTAGTCAGTGAGACTCCTTTTGTTATGAGCAGTGTGCTCTAGGCTGTTGGTCTTCCTGCAAGTGCAGGCCCCTCAAGTGTAATTCACATACTTATTGCAGAAGTATTATCTGACTGTGGGTAGGCTTCCCACTGTGGTTTTTCCCTTTACTAGATTTTCCACGTACAAATCTTGGTGTTATGTGGATGGATTTTATTTTGTGACTAATGTTTATGCTTAATTGGTTTAACTTCTATTTTGGTATTAATGTTTTGGGTTTCGGTATTAAAGTTTAAATTTCTAATGCTTCGGGTAATTCGTGACAACTGATTCACCCCCCCCCCCCCAACTCTCAGTTGTCTTTCAGTTATCTGAATTGTCTAACATATCCTGCACGAGACAAGGATGATGTTAGTAGGCCCGTAGGATAAGAAAACAAAAGGAAGTGAAGGGCCTTCTTATCTTGCGTGATCAAGATGGGACATGAAGAAGCTCGTGGGATAAGGAAAAGCGAAGTAGACATTTAAGGGTCTGTGTATCAGATGATCAAGCAATGATGAGAAGAGACGTGCGGGGTAAGGAAAAGCAAAGACAAAGCTTATCCCGCGTAGGTTAAGAAGCTACACATTTGTGAAGATGGCTAACAAAAGTAAAGCGAAGGGTTCTTGAGATCAAACAAAAGCATATCCCACATGAGTAGAACATACATGCGAGGTGCAGTATGAAGTTCAAAGGATTTGAGTATCTCGATATTCGACCTGGGCGTTGACCAAGTTTGACCTGTCAATGTGGCATGTACGGAGCGAGTTAGAGGACACCTGTCGAAATGAAGAAAAGGTATTTTGCCGACAAAATTGAAGATTGTGATTGACTTTGAGGCCATTTCTACAAGCCGATAGACTTAGAGGTCCATGTGGATGATTGACTAGGATTGACCAAGTGACTTGGATGCTGAATAAGAAGATGTCTACACGCTGATAGGCATAATGATCTATATGGAGGTCGACCGACCTTGACCGAATGATCTGGATAAATGAAATGGAGACATATTTGGTCCCTGGATAGTCGAAGAAGATATCTGATACAAAGAAGTCGATGATGGTGGATTTTAGTGTGTTAGTTGTCAAACTTTTCAAAGAGGATGGAGAATGCATTAATGGTGACTGAGTTTCAGATGGTTGATGGGCTCAAGGAAATTGAAATAGGAAAAATCAAATCTGTTAGATAGATTGGGGTTGCTAAAAATAGCAACTTAGTACATAAAATGATTAGAAGAAAGATTGGATGCATTTACTACAGGTGGCAAGTATGAGATCATATTCAGGATAGAGAATAAACTCTTAAGTTACAAACCTCCAAGACAACCAACTTAAATAAAATATTCAAGATTGTTGTAGAAGAAAAATAAGATATGTATAGAGTCAATCCAATCTAGCAGTAGCTGTAAATGTGATCCAACATTGGTAGGTGTGGTTGTTGAGACAGTGACAAAGGTAAAAATAAAGACAACTCCATCATTCTATGGGTATGTTGTGTGAAGTGCTGAAGTGTGGGGTGTTGTTGTTGAGAGAGAGATAGAGTTATGTTTCTGCCAAGAGAAAACATAACAAGAATAGAGTATTTTATAATGTTTTATTAGAGAGAAGAAGATAACGAGACAGAGGAAGGATGAGAAACATAAGAGAAACTTCAACAGGAAAAGAAAGTCATTCTCAAGGTATGATAATTCTACAAGTGTTACAAGAACTCATTTGTCACAAGGCTTTATCATTGTATTGTAAACTTGAACAATCACTGTAAATCTCTAAGTGGGTGCTTAGAGCAGGGATAGGTGCTCCTTTGAGTAGGTTCTCATAAAATAAGGGGTTGGTTCTCCTTGGGTTGGTGCCCTAAACATTGTAAACTGTTATTCACTGTGAGGCCTAACTAGCAGCTATTCTCACTGAGGTATTTCCCACATTGGGTTTTCCTCATACATCTGGTATTATGTGATGTGCTCTTGTGTGTGTGTATGTTTATATTTGCATTGCATACGTAATATCTGCACACTAAAGTTTTAAAATACACTGATTCACCCCCCCTCTCAGTGTCCATTTGTGTTCTTCAATTGGTATCAGAGCCCTAGGTTCCCTTGTAGTAAAAGATTTCTCTAGCTTGGGTAGATCCTACTTTGTGAACACAATGTCTAAGAATGAATCCCCCTCTAAAGTACCTATCTTTTATGGCACCAACTATGCCTTTCGGAGTAGAAGAATGGAAACCTACCTGTCTTCCCTTGGGTTTGATGTTTGGATGTCAGGAAAAAATGGATATACTGTTCCTCAAGTTCCTCCTACTGACCCTTATTCTAAAAGGGAATATGAGAATAATGCTAAAGCTAAGAATGCAATCTTAAGTGGTCTGTCAGATGCAAAGTTTGTCAAAGTCATGCATTGCACATCAACAAAAGAAACTTGGGACAAACTGCAGAGTGTATCTGAAGGAGATACCAAAGTGAAAGAAGACAAACTGCAAAATATAAGAGCTCAGATTGAAAATCTAAAAATGAAAGAATAAGAGAAGATAATTGATTATCTGCAAAGAGTTGATGAGACTGAGTGCTATAAGAGAACTCAAAGAAGAAGTCAAAGATAAAGTTACTGTCAAAAAGGTTTTGAGATCATTAACCTCAAACTATGATACAAAAGTCTCAGCTATTGAGGAAGCTGAAGACTTAAAGACTTTCTGTATGGATGAATTGTTTGGATCTCTGTCTGCCTATGAGATAAGAATAATAAGTGCTAAACCTTCAAAGAGAGAAGCTTCCTTCAATATCACAAAGAAAGGGAAAGAACAAGCTACCAATGAGGAAGAAGATGAATCAAATGCTCCTGAAGCTAACTTTGTTAGAAAGCTCAAGAAAGGATCAGGCAAATATAGAGGAAATCTATCTTTCAAATGCTTTGATTGTGGTAAAATAGGACATTTTGCGGCTGTGTCCCTATAAGAAGAAGGAAGACAATAATGTGGAAGGTGTCAAGGATAAGGGTAAAAGGTTTTATAAACTAAGAAATAGAAACTTTCAAAAAATGAAAGTTCTTTACTCAATTGATAGTGATGTCTTTGATGATGAAAGTGAATCAGTTGAGGAATACAGTGAAGATGAAAAATAAACTAATGCCTTCATGGCTCAAGAGATCCTTAATGAGAAACATAGTGGTGGTCAATCTAAAAATTTAGATGATAGTGAGGATGAAGATGCAGATTCTGTGGTTGACCCTGAAGGAGAATTGGTTTGTGCTCTTGAACAAGTCAGCAAAGTAAGAAAAGAGTTCAAGAAATACAAGAAGTTCATCATAAGGGAGCACGAATTACTAAACAAGAATATTGAAGAATCAAATAGAAATCTTGCTGCCTTAACCACTTAGTTGGATGAAGCTAAAAGAATGTATGAAATGACTAAACCAGATTTATAAAACAAAAAGAAAGAATATCAAAAGATGGAGGAAGAAACTATGAATCTCAGAAAGGATATTGAAAAGTGCAATGATGAACTTAAGGTGAGAGTCAAGTATGAGGGCATCATTGATTCTTTGGATAAAATGTTGAGAAAACAAAAGCACTCCAAAGACACAAAGCGTCTTGGATTTGAGTCTGGTCAATATTTTAATAGTAAAGATTCATCAGACAAGGAGATACTCTTCACCTCTTCAAGTGAAAGTGAAGTCAAACAAACCTTCATAGTCAGCAAGCCCAATGAGAAGAGGACATGTGCTGCTACTACAAAGAATTAGTCAAGGAACCAACATGTTGATCCTAAAATAAAAGCCAATGTTGATAATGGAGGCTTCACAAAGGTCAAGGATACATGAAGGGTGAACTCAAGAAGAATGAGTTATGCTGCTCCAAGGAGACCAATAAGAAATAACTTCAATAATGATTGGTATGTACCTCAGTTCCATGGCTACTGTTATAAATGCAATACTTATGGTCATAGAATTGTAGAATGTAGACTTATGCCTAGGTCTCCACCTAGTTTTGAAAGTAGAAATCAATTTGCAGCCCTTAGGGATATGAATGTTGTTTGTTATCAATGTAATAGGTATGGTCATAGGAGTTATGAATGTAGGAGAAATGTATCTCAATCCTACAATAGTTATTCAAATGCTTCATTCAATGGAAATGTAAAATGTTATCATTATCAAAACTTGGGCCACAATGCAAAACATTGTAAGCTTAGGATAGCTAAGCAAAAGAAGACAATGTCAACATTTGAAGCTAATGCAAAACCATAACAGAATGGGACAACATAAAAGAAGAAAGAAACAAAACAAGTTTGGGCAGAAAAGGATAAAGATAAGGCTGAGTCAAGTTTGATTGTTCAAACTACCCTACATGCTGAAAGGAAAAACTTGTGGGTAGTTGACAGTGGGTGTTCCAACCACATAACTGGTGATAAGAAGAAATTTATTAAATTAGAAGATTGGAATGGTGGTTCAGTAAGGTTTGGAGACAATTCATCCATCAAAATAAAAGGCAAAGGTACTCTCAATATTGATGGTAAACTGGTCACATAATGTATACTAAATGGAAGGTCTGAAGCACAATCTTCTTAGTGTGAGTCAAATGTGTGAAAAAGGATATAAGTTTACATTTGATTCAAAAGGATGTTAAATTAAAAAAGAAAGAAATGGACAACTTGTTGTTGAAGGAAAAAGAATAGATGGCAATGTATATAATCTTAAGGAATGCTTTGAGTATCAATGTATGGTGGGACAAGTTGATGAGAGCTGACTATGGCATAGAAGACTAGGTCACATCAATTTTGATAATCTTGTTAAAGTAAGCAAGAGAGGGTATGTTAGGCACATACCTTAGATTATCAAACTAGCAAGTACTTTCTGTGATGAGTGTCAAAGAGGAAAACAAACTAAAGAGAGTTTCAAGTTAAAGGAGTACTCAACTATGAGACCTCTTGAGCTTGTGCATACTGATTTGTGTGGGCCTACAAGAACAAGAGCCCTAAATGGAGAAAGATACTTTATGCTGCTTATGGATAATTTCTCTAGGATGACATAGGTCACCTTCCTGCAAGACAAATCTCAAGCCTATGGAAGATTCAAAATCTTTAGGAATATGGTTGAGAAGGAAAGTGGATACAAATTGAAGTGCCTAAGGTCAGGCCATGTAGGTGAGTTTACATCAAATGAGTTTGAAGATTATTGTAAAAGAAATGGAATTATAAGGCATTATTATGCCCCTAGGACACCACAAAAAAATGGTGTTGTGGAAAGGAAAAACAAGATAGTCAAGGAGATGGCAAGGAAAATGTTGAATGAAGCTAATCTACCCGATGTATACTGGAAGGAAGCAATCCATACTGCTGTATACACATTAAAAAAAGTTCAATTGAGAGTGAACAACATAATGACACCTTATGAGTTATGGTATGATAGAAAACCACCAGTCAAGTATTTTAAGGCGTTTGGTAGCAAGTGCTTCATCAAAAGAGATGAAGACGAACTAGCTAGATTTAAATCAAGAAGTGATGAAAGTATCTTCTTAGGCTACTCTACTCATAGCAAAGCCTATAAGTGTTTCAACAAGAGACTACAAAAGGTAGTTGAAAGTGTGCATGTGAGAGTTGATGAGGATATGCACAAAGGGAAGCAAAAATTAGTGATTTAGACTGAAGAACCATATGTTAAAGATGAAGATCATTCTGAGAGTGAACAAGAAGAAGAAGCATCAAGAAAAGCGCCTAACATATATGAGCAAAAAAAATTACCCTGAGGATCAAATTATTGGAAACAAAAATGATGGTGTGAAAACTAGAAGGAAAGCTAGGCACACTGAGTAAGTAAATTTTTGCCTTATGATAGAGATGGAGCCCAGGATATTTGATGAAGCCAACAAGAGTGAAGAGTGGATGAAGGAAATGAAAGAAGAGTTGCATCAGATAGAAAAGAACAAAACATGGGAATTGGTTCCTAGACCTACTGACAAAAATGTCATTGGGACTAAATGGGTCTATAGGAACAAGATGAATGGAAAAGGAAAAATAATAAGGAACAAGGCAAGGCTAGTATGAAAGGGATATGCTCAAGTAGAGGGCATAGATTTTGAAGAAACATTTGTACCAGTTGCAAGACTTGAAGCTATAAGGATGTGCTTGGCATTCTCAATATATAAAGGTTACAAAGTATATCAGATGGATGTCAAGTTTGTATCATTGAATGGAAATCTTGAAGAAGAGGTTTACATAGAGCAACCTTAAGGTTTTCATCCGCATGAAGATGAGAACTTTGTCTGCAGATTGAAGAAAACATTATATGGTCTAAAACAAGCATCTAGAGCATGATATTCTAGGTTGTATAAGTATCTCCATCACAAGGTTTCAGAAAAGGAAACGCTAATAGCAATTTATATATCAAGCTAGATGGAGACCACATGATCATAGTAGTGGTATATGTAGATGATATCATCTTTGGAGGCAACAAAGATGTTCTATGTGAAGAATTTGCTGATCAGATGTAGTGAGAATTTGAAATATCCATGCTTGGAGAGTTATCTTATTTTCTTGGTTTGCAAATATCACAACAAAATAAGGGGATTCATCTCTCAAACCAAGTATGCCAAGAACATTTTGAAGAAATTTCAGATGGAGGACAACAAAATGGTTAGTACCCCCATTGTGACAAGATGCAAGCTGAGCAAAGATGATGAGTCACCTAGTGTTGATCAGACCTTGTATAGATCCATGATTGGAAGCTTATTGTATCTTATAGCCTCAAGGCCTAATATAGTTCAACTTGTATGCATGGTTGCAATATTTCAAGAAGCCCCTAAGCAATCACATGTCAATGCTCTAAGGAGGATATTCAAGTATATGTAGGGAACACTCACGTATGGCTTATGGTATCCAAAGAAAGGAGATTTCACTTTGCAAGCTTATACAAATGCATATTGGGTAGGATGTGTAGATGATAGGAAGAGCACCAGTGGTGGAGCTTTCTTCCTTGGAGATAGATTGGTTTCATGGTATAACAAGAAGCAAGAGTCTATTTCACTATCAACTACTGAAGTAGAGTATATTGCTACTACCACATGTTGCTCACAACTTTTGTGGATGAAGGAAACTATCAAGGACATTTAGGTAGAGTTTTTGGATCATATTCCCATCATGTGTGACAACTCAAGTGCAATCAATATATCAAAGAGCCCCGTCATGCATTCTAGGACAAACCACATTGCAATAAAATATCATTTTCTTAGGGAAAAGGTTGTAGAGAAAGAAGTGAAAGTTGAATATGTTTGTACTGGTGAGCAAATAGTTGATATATTTACTAAGCCACTGCCCAAGGACAGTTTTGAGTACTTTGAGATAAAAATTGGGTGTTGTCTCACCCTCATCCTGCACTTAAAGCACTGATTTGAGATCTGTGGTTTAGGGGGAGCATATTGTTTCTACACTTACCACCTTGAACCTTATGTACAGTCTCAGGGGGAGATCTGAATTTTTGTAAGTAGTATTGGCACTGCTTTTTATATTGTAATAATGTTTCATCTAGCTACAAGAAGAAGACATTAATAAGTTATAAAGGAAATTGGAAGTTCCATTCATTTCTATGGAAAGGGGGCATTCATGTACAATTGCCAATTAGTTGAAACACCCTTTGCCATTGATGTCAAAGGGGGAGATATGGTCGGATAAATGGTCTGTGAATGAACATGGTCTGAGAATGATTTTGCAAGTGTGTTGACATTAATGTCAAAGGGGGATATTGTTGGTATTATTATCATTGATGTCAAGGGATGTCAAATGGTTGCAAAGAAGCATGTATATGTCAAGGGGTGTCCAGAGGTTGCAGTGATGTAGACATTAGTCCTGCATAACATATCGTGTTATGCTGCAGGGATTTTGACTAGTTTCATTGTCGGGGTTTCAACCAGATTCATCACTTTCACATGTTGGTCATATCGACAACAATTATCACGTCATGTGTTGTAGTTGGTATGACATGATTTCCACATGGTAGCAATTGTTTGGTTCATGTGCATCTGAGGGTTTCATGGTGTATTCAAATGAGGGTTAAATGACCCTGCAGGATAACATTATTGACTGGTCAATCGGTTTATCCTGTTATCCCACGTCATTCCTGAGAGAGAGTGTTGAACTCACAAGATAGCACTTGTGAGGTGCACATGATGTTTCTTCTTATCCCGCAACATGTTGGTTAAGCATTGTGGAAAAGGCCATATGCTTGTCGTGCGGGATAACATATGTTCAATGAACAAGGCGGTCCCTCTTATCCTACGGTATCAAATGTGACCTTCAAATATCGCGTGATATAACTTAAATTTGTTAAGAAAAGTGGTCCCTCTTATCCCGCGTTGTCAAAAGTGATCAACGATGATTGTCTAGGATAAGATAGTCAAAGAGGTCAAAGTAGAGAGATGTTCCCTCTTATCCCGCGGTGTTAAAAGTGACCAACAATTATCGTGTGGGACAAAAAACTAAAGGGAAGATTGCAGATTCCCCAACCCGCACAGGCTAATATACACACAAAATTTTGCATAGGCTAACAAGTGAAAGAATGTCATGAAGAACACCTTATCTCACATGAGACAGATGGTTATGCTATGGTCCCGCAGGACAAGGAAAAATGAAGACAAAAGAGAGAAACCTTATCCTGCATGAAGTAAGAGGCTACACAAGGTTCGTGTGAGATAACAAAATTAAAGGCGTCTTCTTAGCCCGCATGGTGAAACTTGGAGAGAAATGGTCTCGCGGCATAAGAAATCAAAGGGAGATTGCTTCAAGACACCTATCTCACATGAGATGAGGATGATGTCAGTGGGCCTGCAATATAAGAAAAAAAAAGGAAATGAAGGGCCTGCTTATCCCATGTGATCAAGATGGGATGTGAAGAAGCCCGCGGGATAAGGGAAAAATAAGTAGGCATTGAAGGGTCTTCTTATCCTGCGTGACCAAGCAACAATGAGAAGAGACTCACAAGATAAGGAAAAGGAAAGACAAAGCTTATCCCGTGTAGGTTACAAAGCTACACATATGTGACGTGGGCTAACAAAAGTAAAGCGAAGGCTTCCTAAGATCAAACGAAAGCTTATCCCGCATGAGTAGAACATACATGCGAGGCACAATATGAAGTTCAAAGGATCTGAGCAGCCCGATAGTCCACCTGGGCGTTGACCAAGTTTGACCCAACAACGTGGCATGTACAGAGCGAATCAGAGGACACCTGTCAAAATGAAGAACGGGTATTTTGCTGACAAAATTGAAGATTGTGATCGACTTTGCGGCCATGTCTACAAGTCGATAGACTTAGAGGTCCACGTGGATGATTGACCAGGATTGACCAAGTGACTTGGATGCTGAATAAGAATATGCTTGCATGATGATAGGCATAATGATCTATGTGGAGGCTGAATGACCTTGACCAAATAATCTAGACAAAGGAAATGGAGACATATGGCTCCCTAGATAGTCGAAGAAGATATGTGATACGCAGAAGTCGATGACGGTGGATTTCAATGTGGTAGTTGTCAAACTTTTCAGAGAGGATGGAGAATGCATTAATAGTAACTGAGTTGTAGATGGTTGATGGGCTTGAGGAAATCAATAGAGGAAAAATTAAATCTATGAGACAGATTGGGGTTGCTAAAAATAGAAACTTAGTACAAAGAATGATTAGAAGATAGATTGGATGCATTTACTATAGGCGGAAAGTATGAGATCATATTCAGGATAGAGAATAAAAATTCTTGAGTTACAAACCTCCAAGACAACCAACTTGAATAAAATATTCAAGATTGTTGTAGAAGAAAAATCTGATATAACATTGGTAGGTGTGGTTGTTGAGACAGTGACAAAGGTAAAGATAAAGACAATTCCATCGATCAATGGGTATGTTGTGTGAAGTGCTGAAGCATGGGGTGTTGTTGTTGAGAGAGAGAGATAGAGTTGTGTTGCTACCAAGAGAAAACAGAGAAAGATTATAGTATTTTGTAATACTATAGTAGAGAGAAGAAGATAACCAGACAAGGGAAGGAGGAGAAACATAAGAGAAACTTCAGCAGGCAAAGAAAGTCATTGTCAAGATATGAGAGTTCTGTAAGTGTTACAAAAACTCATTTGTAACAAGGCTTTATCATTGCATTTTAAACTTGAATAATCACTTTAAATCTCTGAGTGGGTGCTCAGAGCACGAGTAGGTGCTCCATTGAGTAGGTGCTAATAAAATCAGGGGTTGGTTCTCATTGGGTTGGTGCCCTAAACATTATAAACTGTTATTCATTGTGAGTTTGGATTGGAGTAGTAGACTCTAGTAGCTATTCTCACCGAGGTTTTTACCACATTGGGTTTTCCTCGTACATCTGGTGTTATGTGATGTGCTCTTGTGTGTGTTTTTATCTTTGCATTACATCCTTAATATCTGCACACTAAAGTTTTAAAATACACTGATTCACCCCCCCTCTTATTGTCCATTTGCGATCTTTATTGACAAGCAATGACATTACTAGATTTGGGGTGTCGGTAAGGCTAATAATGGACAATGCCATGTGCTTTAGATCTGAAGAGTTCATTGAGTTTTTAAAATCATATGGTATAAGCCTCTCGTATGCATCCCCATACCATCCACAAGGTAATGTACAAGCAAAATTTAGCAATAAAAGTCTTTTAAAGATCATCAAAAGGACTCTCGAAAAGAATAAGAAGGTGTAGGACTCAAAGATAAAAATGGCAGTATGGCTGACATAATAACAATGAAGAAGGCTATTGGTAAGTCACCTTTCGAGTTGGTATATGGGGTAGAAGTAAGATTGCTAGTGAATAATTTTTTGCTTGTGTACAAATTCATCAATGAGAATGATTTGGATGTGCCAGAGCCAATGAGTGAAAGAATGGCTCAACTTGTTGAGTTGTATGAAGCTAGAAATGAAGCTCACAGGAAGAACATGAAGTTGCAGCAAGAAATAAAGTATTTGTTTGACAAAAAACATCAAACAAGAAGTTAAGAATTGATGATCTGGTTCTGATGTGGAATGCACATGGTCAAGATAAATGAAAAATTGGAAAGTTTGAGGCCCCGTGGTTGAGTCCATACCTAGTTGTAGATAAAAATGGTGAGGACTCATATCTTTTGAAGGACATGAATGGTGAAATGCAGGAACTACTAGTGCATGGACAGTTTCTAAAGTATTTCTTTGCATAATTTCTCTTCCATGCACAATAGGTTTATGTCTATATGTAAATATGTCTCGTATGTTTTTTGTTGGTCGTTTGCTCCACCAAAGATTCTAGATTCTTGCTATGATCTAGGAAATTAGGCATCCCTAACCAGAGCCATTGTTAGAAGTGTAAAATTTTGATGCTTTTCTTCCCTTTTTGCCTCTTAGGTTTCCCCTAGGGTTAAGGTTTTCCCAAAATTTTGAAAAGGGTTTGTCCTTTGGGTTTTTGTGACAGGAATTGGTCTTTAGTTTTATTTTTTCATTGAATTATGGTAGTGGGTTGCCAGTTCATAAGTTATGTCCTGAAGATTTTCTTTTCGTAAGGTGACCGACCTTGCTCACAAGGAGTGTTATATTATCCCAATAAATATTTTTATGGGATAATGAATTGTTTTTCCCTAATTCTCCTAAGGTCTTTATTTTCTTAGTCTTAATGCCACTTACGACCCCCTTTACCCTCATTATATGGCTACATGCTAAAAGGTTCACTTAAGTCAGAATTTTAGTTCCCCGCATGACCATATTAGGTAGTGCAAAAGTGACATGGGATGGCGGGGGCTTAATTATGTGAGTATTTTATGTCTTCCTTGTGACCCCGCAAGGTCCATCTAGTAGTCAAAATAGTGCTGCGGGGAAGTGGGATATATGTATCATGTAGTAAAATAGGCTACCCCGCAACCCCTCATGGTTCAATCATAAACAAAAGATATATCGAGGGCTAGCAGGATAGACAAAACAATGAAGGAAAAGGTAGTCCTTTCTACCTTGCGGGGAAGAAACAAGGGGAAAGATGGTCCCATGGGCTTACGAGATGAGTTGAAGCCAAACAAAGAATGCTCCCCACTATCCTACACATAAAAATTAGAAGGAGAAAAGGTGACGAGGGATAGCGGGGCTAGACCATAGAGAATGAAGAAAAATTAAAAGGTGGAAAAAACAAAATTAAAGGGCACCACATTAGCAGTTAAAGGAGGTCAAGCATGATCACAACAATCCAATTTCATATCAACGGTGGAGTTCAAACTTTGAAGCTACCAACTCGCGAGTCTTGCATGAAGGAATTAATGGTGAATTCATTCTAGCCCCCCTATGAAGAATAAAAGAAAATTTTGCAGCTTATTTATGCACCTTGCTTTCAAGAGATTGAGCGAATTGAAATCCCAAGTGACTCAAAGTGATTTCTATAAGTTTAGTTGCACCCTAGAGTGTTCAAAAAACAAGTAATCGTAAAACCTACATCTCTATGTTTCTGTTGACAATTTAGGAGGTTGTCGTAGGGTTTGTAAATTGAGTATAGGTATAATTCTGAGCCCTAGAAGATATTTATGGAAGCCAAGAGGAAGGATACCACTACCCCAACCACCAAAAAGACTCTTGTGAAAGGAGAGGCCTCAAAATCAAAGAAAAAGAAATCCACCAACCTAGAAATCACTCACGCCATCCCAATTGCAGTAGTTCACTCATCTTCAACAATTTCTAATGAAACAATGGTCGAGAAAAACCCTCCAGCTACTGAGCGAAACCCACCCATTGAAGACAAGACCCCAAAGCCAAAATAAAAGAGGGATTACACAAGGAAAGAAACCCCTTCATCCTCTGAACAAATTTAATTTGTTGCAAAAACCCTCCCCTCACTCAAGAGAAACAACCGGAAAAAAACCCTACTGAATAAGAGCCCTGGCTACAACTTTTGAGGTGACCATAGAAGCAAATTGAGAAGAAATTGGAAGAATAAAAGGGAGGTTAGGGGCCTGCACCAAGATTTATTGGAATTTTTAAGGAGGTCTACAATGCAGGATACTTTCAAGAATGTCTTCACCAATCATAATTCTAAGTGTAGAGATGCCATCACAATTGAAAGACGGTGAGATATTTTATATTATTTTTATGTAAACAGGGAGATGATTGCACCTGTATCAAATGCATGGACACTAGACCTAGAAAAGCTAGTGGTCCCTAATGTTTTTGTGGAACCTGCTCTCATCAGAGAATTAGGGAAACAATATCATCTGGAGAGCATGACTGTGAGGACTACCAAGGGGAAGATCCTGGTGGATGTAGCAAAAGATGCAATAACCACTTGTTTTGATTTGTGCAGGAATGCTTTGAAGAAAACTGGTCTGAAGAGGTTGGAAACAAAATATAATTTGAAGAAAGTAATGTTGAGGGATGATGAAATTCCCCTCTTTAGGAAAATGATGTATTAGTTGGGCAAGAATTATAATTTGAATATATTGAAAAAGAGCCCTTTGACTTGATCACCTTTGAAAATTATTTTGTTAAAACATACCATGCTTTGTGCCATTTCCTAGGAATTAAGTGCGAAAGAAATAAGACGCCAATAGATTTTATGATGATGGCAATGAAAATCCAACACATACAGTCAAATGAGTTATATGATTTTTCTTCCTACATACAAGAGAAGTTGCATGAGGGGTTAATAAGTGCAAAGAATGAGAAAACCCCAATTGATTTAAAATTCTATTCTCACTTGTGCCACATTTTTCTTTATCAGAACAAGATAGATTGGGATGTAGCCTTAAAGATAACCATGTTTGATCCCAATGGTAGTGGCAGATGGCTAGTACAAAGGTGGACCCGAGTTTGGGATAAAGGGTCCCAATATTCTAATTACATTGCATTCTTTGATCATTTGGTCATGAAGGTGTTAGGGTGCTATGGATTCCAAACCCCCAAGATCCCAAAAGATTTCATAAAGATATTAAGAATTAGGGATGTAAAACCAAAACATGTGCAACTCCCAAAGGGTGCATTCACCCACAATTTTGGAGTTTTCTTTCTGTATTTAGACTGCACAATTACTAGGGTGTATGGATGTCCATAGGCTCCCCATAGGTTACCACTTTTTGTCCCCCCAAGATTAGAATTTATTCAATTCATATGGCAACTACTTTGGATGGAGAAGAAGTGGATGAAAGTGGAGAGACAAGGAACCCACTTGCCTAGATGGACCATGTATGGAGATTTTACTATTGGTTGTGATGCTCTAAAGAAGGTGCAAGATTTTTTGAATGATACATACAAAATCCAAAGTGTTAGGATCTGAGAGTATGATCTTGAGGGGTACCTCAATGATTTGAGGACACACAAGATGAAAGTAAAGGGAGTTTTCCATGAGCATGGTCAATATGAAGACCTAATCCAAAATTGCCTCCCTAAGGATGCTATCTAAAGGAGAAAGAAATGGGATATACTAAACATGATTTAGAGGGAAAGAAGATAGAGACCTTGAGTTCCATGGTTTTTTCTCTAACATTCAAAATGATTATGAAAGGATGTTGTGTAAGTGAAGAAGTTTTGAAGAAATTGTTACTCAAGCACATGGAGAGCAACCAATTGGCAGGGAAGATGAGGAAAGGCCTACCTATGACCCTCCAAGGGATACCTCGAGAGATAGGAAGGGGAAGGAAATTTTGAGAAGAGATTCTTCCTAAGCTATTCCCTTTCAACAAGACCCTCAAGTTGGCCCTACCCCTTGAAAGAAAATAAGGAAAATTGAAGATGATGCAAAAGTCCCTCTACCTTCTCCTCCCCGAGAAGCATTTAGAGACCCTGATTTTGCAAAGAGAGTAGTGAAGATTGATAGGACAGTTGTCCTGAGCATTATCCCAAAAGAGCAAGTGAATGATGAAAGGGTCCTTGATATCACCCAATTTTTGTTGGATGATGAATTCCTCATAACTCTCAAGTTTAAGAGTTTTTGGCTTCAAAATAAATTAAAAAACATGTCATAAGTAGAGCTCGCCAATTTTGATATAGAGAATATAGATTTCACTCCTAGGGAGGGCATGCAAATAATTAAGGATAGTGGTATGATGTTGGTTCCAGGATGGACAATTTTTTTTGGTACTTGACCAGGTGATGAGGCAAGAGGACCACATCATTTATGTACAATAATTTAGCTCACATGGCCTTGGGTTTAGCCCTAGCTTAAAAGAATTTGCACAATGGGTAAAGGCCCCCATTATAGGAAAGCCCAAGCTATTATTTGGGGTAGAAAAAAAGTGGGGCCATTGTTAGAACCCTTAAAGACACTTCAACATTAGAGGTTGCCACCATTGCATTGCACACCTTATTTTTTGCTAAGGCTGCTATTCAAGGGCAAGAAAGGAAGCATGATATTTTGAAGAGGCAACATGCTACTCTTTTTTCCAGTTTCAATGAGTTGTATATTGAGAATGCCTAATTAAAAAAGGAAATAGTAAAAAGGGATGCAACTGGAACAATGATAACATAGTAGCAACCAAAGAAGCAAGAACATGTTGGGCTTGGAAAATTAGAAGGGGTTCCTCATACTTTAATTCATGATTTTAAAATGATGACATTCCAAAATAAGGCATTGGTTGCTATTATTAAGAATAGATACACGAGGATTCTCCAAATGAAAGAAGAAGAAGAAGACAAATGTCTTGCAATAAGGAATAGCATAATTTTGTTGATGACCAAGAAGATGCTTAATAAATTGGATGATGTGGATGCCTCATATTCACATGTCTCCAAGGTCTACCAACATTTGTAGGATTAGGTAAGATTCTTTCATTCATTAAAGGTCGTGTGACATCCAAGGGCCATGACCTTGAAAGAGATATTCTTGGCAAGAAAGAACCTACCTTTAGCTCCCCAAGTTGTAGGGACAAATTGGAAAAATTACAATTTAATGATTACATAAATTCCCTATGTTGAAAACAAGGAATTAACCCTAAAGGAGAGAATGGCTTCCTTTAAGGGTCTGCAAAAATGGGATATCCCCACAATTTTGGGTGAGGGGGGCTCAAATCAAGGGTATAGAAGAGTGGGAGGCCAATTTCAGAGAAACAGTAGTAGTACTAGGCCAATTGACATGGGGGGACCCCACCCAAAAGGACATATTTTGGAAATTGATTATTTCTATCAGAAGTTTGTGATAGAGGCTACAAGTGTGTTAGATAGCAGAACTATAGAGGCTGTTGTATATGGTGAAAATGGATAGTGAAAACAACAATATTGAAAGACTAACAAGGATCAACCACAAAACCCTAGCGTAACAATGAAAGCAATCCATCATGCACAAATGAAGATACCTAAGACCATGCAAATAATGAAAATAAACCAAATATACCATTCACATGTCTAGTAGGGTTTCAATCTCCATTTATTCCTATCTCCAATGATCTTGTTTGATATATTTGCTCTCAGATTTTATGTGCGCACAAGAGCTCAACAAAGAACAAAAATGTGGTTGATAGCTTGATCTCAAGAAGGCTTGATTGCATAAGATCGATTAGACAATTAGACCATTAGGGATTGCTAATGAAACAGAGTATCCTCTTATATAGAAAACACTATAAGAAATGAAGGGATCGAATTGAGAGGTGTAAAGATAAATAATCGGCTAGGATTAAAGGGTAGGTAGAGGAAATAATTAAATGATAAAGGGGGTAGGTGGGAGAAGAATTAAGAGGTGAATGACATGTGCCATGGGTAGAAAAGGCTAATGAATTAATTGAATAAATAAAAATTTATTTAGTTAATAGAGGAAGTGGGATAAATTAAATAAATAAAATATTTATTTAATTTAGGAAAATGACAATTTAAATAAATAAAAGTATCTATTTAAATAAGGAAAGGCTTAGAAGAGGATTAATGAATTAATTAAATAATTCATTAATCAAATAAAAATTTATTTAATTAATAGAATAATTAGGCTTAAAATAATTAAATAAATAAAAACATTTATTTAATTAGACATGACAATTTTAGGTGTCTACATTTTGCCCCTCTTTGAGATAATGCAGCTTGTCGCGTTAACTCAAAGAAGATAAATTGATACAAAGTTGCCCCATGATGGGAATGATATGCCCCCTCGAGAGATTGGATGAAAATACTGAAAGAGGTTGCAGACAATCTCTCGATGAGAAAGAAAGGCTAGAAAGGACTGACAAGATAGAGTGACAAGGTCATGCAGGAAAAAGACTGACACGGGGAAGAAAACTGACACAGGAGATTAGGGTTAAGTAGCCTATAAGATAGGGCCACAAGGAAAAACATCCTCATTTGCATCCACACACTTAAAAGATTAGAGTATAGAGAAAGATCTTAGAGCAGTCAGAGCAATCAGTGATGATGGATAGAGTTAACAGGTTCGATCGAGTCCGACGATATTAGAGACCAGACAACATGGGTGAGCCAGTAAGTACCTCGAAGCCACTTTGTACGTTTTTGCATTTATTACTGTCATTAATGCATTTTAGAGTAGGTTAATAAAAATGCAGAATCGGTGTTTGCACTGAAATCACATCTAGGTCAGTGCCAGAATGTCTAGGATGGATAGTCATATTTAGGTCAAGTATGGTCGCGTTTATGAATGCAATCACGTCTATGTTCAGAAAGGGCGCATCTATGTACAAAAAACACATTTGTGTCACAAAGATGCATTTGTGTAGGATAGTGGCACATCTGTGATGTTTAGGTGCATCTAGGGTAGGCATGTTTGGGCTGATAAAAACCATGTCTGCGTTGTAAAACGCATTTGTGTCCAAGTGGGCATGAGTCGATAGTTCTGGGATGAACATATGTTGTCGATTGGATAAACTGCTGAGAGGATACACTCGAGCAGGTGCCCTAGGATGACAAACTGAGAGAGAGGCTAGAATTGACAATTCTGTTATGAACATATGTTGCCAATTGGATAAGTTGTTGAGAGGATTCACTCAAGAAGGTCCTCTAAATAAGATCAAGTGCAATGTGATGAACATATACACTAGGATGCAGTGCCATGTGATAGACATAAGCACTAGGATAGGAGTAGCACTATGTGATAGACATAAGTACCATTAAGATTGACATGATTGGTTTGCTTGGATGCAAGAGTACTTTCCCGAGATTGAGTCGCGAGAGAGATTCCCCATGACACAGTGGTTATAACCAGAGTTGACCTTTGAGGAGCGGGCAACTGTCGAGGGTATGGGTTTGAGACACATCATGTATCTACCTGAGATTCGAGCAAATAGAGGATTACTGACTGATCTAGCAGAGAGATGGAACTTTGAGACCTATTCATTTCGTTTGCTGACTGACGAGATGTCAGTCATGTTAGAGGATGTATACAGGATTTTGAGGATACCGATCCATGACGAGCTAGTGTCGTATGATGGAGAGGGAGACAAAGATGCACTGAGATGAGACTTTGGAGACCCAAAGATCGAGATGAGATTGGGTCACATCAGCTGGGATGTAATGCTAGCTACTGGGCGTAGACTATCGACAATAGTTGGAGGAGTTATTAGTGTCTACTTATGTCTAGATAGCGCAACACGAGGTATTGTTGGCATTGAGTTGTCATTGATGTCAACCGGTATTGCTGGATACTGGTATTGATGTCAACTAGTATGAAGAAGAGTGAACCGACATAAAGAAGAGAAGTATGTTATGAGTTGAAAGATGATACCACCGGGATGAGGTGAGATGCAGGAGTATGTTGGCATGCTTGAGCTATTACTGACAAGGCATAAACCGGTATGAAGGTTGGCTATTTGTTTGTGATAAAGAGGCAGAATGTTATTTGAATCAAAACAACACCCGATGAGCAGAACACAAAGAATGGCATGAAGACATATCGAAAGGCATGATGAACTGTCAGGAGGATGTGCTTCCCGTAAAGAGGATGTTTGATGGCTATACCGGTAAGGTGAACTGAACTGGTAGTATATCTTGGTCAATGAAGAATGTCAAACTGACATAGAAAACTAAGCAGAGGTGGATGTCAACAAAAATGACAACTGAAGCCAGGTGGCGATAAAACACAGGTCGGTGAAGTGTGCAGCGACGTAACAAGTCAGCAAGAAGGTCGACTTTATGAAGAACCCGCAAGTCATGAAGGATTCTAGTGGATTGTGGCTCAAGGAAGACAAGCTGGCAAGTGACTAAAATGATCCTACTAGAAGATCTGATCTTCGTACCCGTTTGCTGGAGGAAACAACCAAGCCATTAATGACGTATGATAGAGAAAAGCAAAAAAACATGGTGCAAACCTCTAGATTTAGAAAACGCACATTGGAATGCGAATCCTTGGTGGTGATGATCGATGATATGAAGATCATATCCCTAGAAAAGAAGATCAAATCAAATTAGATATGGATTGAGTTGGTGAAGGAAAAACCTAACACGACATTGTTTGAATGCGGTTTTTAGTGGGAACCTTAGGTGTTAAATATGTGACCCTGAGACAAAAATCTGTGATGCCTGATGTGAAGGAGAGTGAAGAGAGCTTGAGAAAAAGAAAGTCTTCCTTAGAAATTATTCTAAGAAAGTTGCAGAGTGAGTTAGCAGGAGTAACCAGTGAGAGGGTTTGATCAACAGAGATAGAGGAACTAGTAGACTGTTGCAGGTCTAACCGTTAAGCTAATCGGTGGAGTGTGATTGATCAAGAAGGCATTTGAGTGTGATCAAGTGTGAAGTGAATTCAATAGTTAGAAGGAGAGAAGGTTTTAGTAGAGTAAGAATCTACATAAAGGCATTGTTGCAGGGTGTGTGGAGTTCTCACATATCGGTAAGATTGAAACCGGTAGAGTAGAGTTTTGAAGGGTTGCAAAACTTCATTTGTAACAATGAATTTATTTGTGTATTTGAATCTTGATATTGTCTTCACTAAGTAGGTGCTTTGTGCAGGGGTTGTAGCTCCTTTAGGTTGTAGCCTATAAACTATTTAGGGGTTGGTGCTCCTTTGAGTCAGTGCTCATAAATCAGGGGTTGGTGCTCCTTGGGTTGTGCCCTAAAATTGTAATCAGATCATTTTCATTGTGAGGTTGGATTGGAGCAGAAGATCTCCAATAGCTATTCTCACCTAGGTTTTCCCCACATTGGGTTTTCCTCGTATATCTAGTGTTATGTGATGCATTCTTGTGTATGTGGTATATTGATGTTATAGCAAATCCTTTCACACACTTATTTTGCATTGTTTGGTTTACCGGTTAGGACTCTGTCTATCTTATTATACCGGTATATCCTTGATTAAGATAAAGTATTTAAATCACTGATTCACCCCCCTCTCAGTGATCCATTGTGCCCAACAATTAGTATCAGAGCATAGGTGCCCTGTTTTATCAAAGATTTATCTATCTTGGGTAGATCCTATTAAGTATTCACAATAGCAAGAAATGAATCTGCCTCCTCAAAAGCTCTTATGTTTGATGGTGTTAACTATGCCTTTTGGAGTAGAATAATGGAAACCTATTTTACCTCTCTAGGTTTTGATGTATGGATGTTGGTTGTGAATGGGTATACAGTCCCAATGTTCCCTCTACTGATCCAGATGCTAAGAAAGAATATGAGAACAATGCTAAAGCTAAAAATGCCATTTTAGTGGGTTATGTGATAATGAGTTCGTTAAAGTTATGCACTGCTCATCTGCTAAAGAAACTTGGGATAAGTTGAAGAAAATATTTGAAGGTGATTCTAAATTCAAGGGTGCCAAGTTACACACACTAAGAGCACAACTTGAGGGTTTAAAGATGAGAGATGAAGAAAAGATTACTGACTATCTCCAAAGGATTGATGAAACAACAAACACCATTAGAGGGCTTGGAGAAGAAGTAAAAGATGAGGTGGTAGTGAAGAAAGTACTTAGATCTCTCACATCTAAGTATGATACAAAGTTTTCAACAATAGAAGAAGCAAAAGATCTGAAAAAATTTACAATGAATGAGCTATATGGTTCCCTAACTGCTTATGAGATGAGGACAACCGGTACTGAGGCTCTGAAGAAAGAAGTTGCATTCAAAACATCAAGGAAAAAGGAAAAGAAGATTCTGGTCAAGATGTAATCGGTAAAGATTTTGATGATATCATGGCAAACTTTGTTAGAAGACTCAAGAGGGGTTATGGTAAGTACAAAGGCAAGCTGCCCTTGAAATGTTTCAACTATGGAAAGATTGGACATTTTGCTGCCAAATGTCCCTATGGGGATAAGGATGAAGATGGTCAATCAACTGGTAGAAGATAATTTGGTAATGACAAGAAGAAGAACATCTACCAGCATGGTAGAAGAGAAAACCGAAAGCAGAGCAGTCTTTACACACATGAAAAAGGACACCTCAGATGACTGCTGCAGTGAAGATGAAGTCAAAGGAAATATTTTTATGGATCAAGAGGTCCCGGTACTAGAAGAAGGAGAAGAAGAAGAGAAAGAAGGATAAGTAGATTTTGAAGTAGAGCTCATCAGTGCCCTGGAAGAGCTGAAGAAAACAAGAAGAGATTTGAAGAAGGTAAAAATGACCGCAACTGAAGAACAAGAGATATTGGAGCAATCTCTTGAAGAATCCAAGAAAATAATTGCAGATCTAAAACTTCAATTGGAAGAGGCCAAGAGGATCTGTGAAGTTACTAGTACCGGCTTGAGTGAAAAGGAGAAGAAGCATCAAGATCGGGCAGCTGAAATAGTGTAGCTCAGAAAGGAGCTTAAAGAAATGAAAGTGAGAAGCAAATATGAAGGCAACACTGAAGCCTTGGAAAAGATCTTGAGCAAACAAAAATCATCTAAAGATACAAGTGGCTTAGGATTTGAAGAAGGACAAAGTTAAAACAACAAGGAAACATCCTGTAAGGAGATACAGTTCACTTCTACAAATGAAGGTGAAGAGAAGAAGACATTCACGGTAAGCAAGGATACTGGTAAGAAGACATATGCAGATGCAATTAGAAACCACCACACAAGACAGTATACACAATCAATAAACTAGAGGCCATACTCAATTTATCGACATGTAGATCTAAGGAGAAAAGCAAGAGTTGACCGTGACCGATTCACCAGAGTCAACAATATGAAAGGAAGACCCCTGGTGAGGCAGTCACTTACAGGACCAAGGCAACCTAGTTGGTATGTTCAAAACTTTCATGGTTATTGTCACCAATGTAATAAGTTTGGTCATAGAATGATAAATTGTAGGAAGATGAATGTAAACCCCAGTTTTGAGAGTAGAAACTCATTTGCTGCATTACAAAGTACAAATGTCACATGTTATAATTGCAGTGAGTTTGGTCATAAGAGTATGAGTGTAGGAGAAATGTGCAGATGTCCTACAAGAATGCCTTGAATACATCTTTCAATACTAATGTGAAATGTTATGTGTCAAAATTTTGGTCACTTATCAAGGCATTGGAAGCTGAGAAATGACAAGCAAAAGAAAACAGTACCAGAACAGAAGACAGAGACAAAACCAGAACACAAGATGACATAAGAGGAAAAGAAAGAAGAGAAATAGGTTTGGGTAGAGAAGGAAAAAGATAGAGTCAAGATTGATTATGTAGACTGCTGTCCATGCTGAAAGAAGGAATCTATGGGTAGTGGATAGTGGTTTCTCAAATCACATGACAAGAGACAAGAAAAAGTTTATCAAGCTTGATGATTGGAATGGTGATTCTGTCCGGTTTGGTGACAACTCCTCTATCAAGATTAAGGGTCATGGTACATTGAATATTGATGGAAAGATCAAGGCTCATGATGTGTAATATGTGGAAGGACTAAATCATAATATTCTAAGTGTATGTCAGATGTGTGACAAAGGGTACAAGTTCACATTTGAGTCTATCGGTTGTCAGATAAGCAAGTAGAGTACTAGTTAGGCTGTAGCAAAAGGAAAGAGGACAAATGGTAATGTCTATAATCTGAAGGAATGCTATGAGCCCCAATGCATGATGGAATAGGTTGATGAAAGTTGGTTGTGGCACCAAAGATTAGGCCATGTGAACTTTGATAATCTGGTGAAGATAAGCAAAAAATGGTATGTAAGAAATATTCCACAAATAACTAAACCGACAACTACTTTTTGTGATCATCAGAGGCAATAAAATCAAAGTGAGTTGCAAAACAAAAGAGTACAATACCTCAAGACCTCTGGAGTTAGTACATACAGATTTGTGTGGACCAACAAGGACAAGGGCTCTTACCGGTGAGAGATACTTCATGCTATTCATTGATGACTACTCAAGGATGACTTGGGTGACATTTTTGCATGAAAAATCATAGACATTTGAAATATTCAAGATTTTCAAAAGGGTTGAAAATGATAGTGGACACCGGTTAAAGTGCTTAAGATTAGATCGAGGTGGAGAATATTCTTCAAATGAGTTTATTGACTACTGTGAGAAACATGGAATCCGAATACAGTATTCAACAGCAAGAACACCACATCAGAATGGTGTGGTAGAAAGGAAGAAAATGACAGTGAAGGACGATGGCTAGAACAATGTTGAATAAGGCCAACATACTAGATACATACTGGAAGGAAGTAGTTCATACTGTTGTCTACACATTAAATTAGGTAGAGTTAAGAGTGAACAATAAAATGACTCCTTATGAGTTATGGTATGATTAGAAACCATCACTCAAGCATTTTAGAGTGTTTGCAAGTAAGTGTTTCATCAAGAGAGATGCTGATAGATAGGAAGTTTTGATTCTCAGAGTGATGAAGGAATCTTCTTGGGTTACTCAACCAATAGCAAAGCCTACAAATGCTACAACAAGAAATTAAGAAAAAATGTTGATAGTATAAATGTGAGAATAGATGAAGACCTACATAGGAGAAAATCTGCACTGACACCCTACATTGATGATTCTGATGTTGAGTATGAAGAGCAATTTGACAATAGACTAGTGGAAGAAGCACCAAGCAAGAACCCCAATTGGTATGTACAGAAGAACCATCCGGAAGAATAGATCATAGGAGATAAAAATGAAGGTGTGCAGATCAAAAGGAGACTAGCTTGGGATGATGAGCAGGTAAACTTCTGCCTCATGACAAAACTCAATCCCAAAACTTTTGATTAAGCTAGAAAAAGTGAGAAGTGGGTAGATGCCATGGATGAAGAGCTGAAACAAATTGAGAAAAATCAAACTTTGGAACTTGTTCCTAGACCGACAGAAAAGAATGTCATAGGTACCAAGTGGGTCTACCAGAACAAGATGAATGAAGAAGGAAAGATAATCTGGCATAAAGAAAGGTTAATTTGCAAAGGGTATGCTCAAGTGGAAGGTATTGATTTCAAAGAAACATTTGCACCGATTGCCAGGTTATAGGCAATAAGAATGTTTTTAGCTTTCTTTGCCTATAAAGGATACAAGGTTTAGCAAATAGATGTCAAATTTGCATTCTTGAATGGTAATCTTGAAGAAGAGGTGTATATGGAACAATTATAAGGATATATATTACATGATGATGAGAGTTTTGTATGCCGGTTGAAGAAAGCCTTGTACGATTTGATGCAAGCCCCCAGAGCATGGTATTCTCGGTTAGACAAATACTTGAAAGAGCAAAGATTTCGGAAAGGGAATGCAAACAACAACTTGTATATCAAGATAAATGGAGATCATATGATTATAGTTGTTGTATATGTGGGTGATATTATTTTTGGTGGAGACAAGGACATCATGTGCAAAGAATTTGCAGATTAGATGAAAACAGAGTTTGAGATGTCCATGTCGGGTGAGTTGTCCTACTTTCTTGGTTTGCAGATTTCATAGCAGAAGAAAGGAATTTTCATCTCACAAACCAAGTATATTAAATAAATGTTGAGGAAATTTGAAATGGAGGACAACAAATCGGTAAGTACTCCCATGGTTACTTGTTGTAAATTGAGCAAACTAAATGAGTCACCGGAAGTAGAGAAAACATTGTATAGGTCTATGATTTGTAGTCTGTTATATCTAACATCATCTAGACCAGACATTGTACAAGCAATTTGCATGGTTGCAAGATTCCAAGCCGCTCCTAAACAGTCTCACTTAAATGCAGTCAGGAGAATTTTTAGGTACCTGCAAGGGATAATCAGTTATGGTCTATGGTATCCAAAAAAAGGAGACTTTACTTTGCAGGCTTATACTAATGTAGATTGGGCAAGATGTGTTGATGATCGGAAGAGTTCAAGTGGAGGTGCTTTCTACTTAGGAGACTGATTAGTATCATGGTACAACAAGAAGCAATATTTAGTATCATTATCTACTGCGGAGGCCGAGTATATATCTAATGCTACATGTTGTTCACAGGTATTGTGGATGAAGCAGACATTGAAGGACATACAAGTGGAGATACCATAACCTATTCCAATTTGGTGTGATAACTCCAGTGCAATCAACATCTCCAAGAATCCAAGAATGCACTCAAGAACCAAACACATTGCAATCAAGTATCACTTCTTGAGGGAGAAGGTAGCAGATAAGAAGGTCATAGTAGAGTATGTTCTGACCGGTAAGCAGATTGATGACATATTTACCAAGCCACTTCCTTTGGGCACATTTAAGTACTTAAGACAAAGGTTGGGTGTTGTCCCACCATCATGCAACACTTAAATGTGTAGGAATATTTATGGTCCAGGGGGAGTCAACTCTCAAATCATGAAGCATGGACACAGGGGGAGAATGTGTCCTACACAATGGGAGAATGTGTTAGACTAAGGCTCCCTTTGCCCTTGTTGTCAAAGGGGGAGAGAAATCGGTACAGAAAGTGTTGACATCAATGCCAAAGGGGGAGATTGTTGGCATTGAGTTGTCATTGATGTCAATCAGTATTGCTGGATACTAGTATTGATGTCAATGGTATGAAGAAGAGTGAACCGACATGAAGAAGAGAAGTATGTTATGAGTTGACAGATGATACCACCCATATGAGGTGAGATGCAGGAGTGTGTTGGCATGCTTGAGCTATTACCGACAAGGCATAAACCGGTATGAAGGTTGGCTGTTTGTTTGTGATGAAGAGGCAAAATGTTATTTGAATCACAACAACACCCAGTGAGCAGAACAAAAAGAATGGCATGAAGACATACCGAAAGGCAAGATGAACTGTCGGGAGGATGTGCTGCTAGTAAAGAGGACGTTTGATGGTTATACTAGTAAGGTGAACTAAACCGGTAGTCAATCTTGGTCAACGAAGAATGTCAAAACGACATAGAAAACCAAGCAAAGATGGATGTCAATAAAAATGACAGCCGGAAGCTAGGTGGCAATAAAGCACATGTCAGTGAAGTGTGCATCGACGTAACTAGTCAGCAAGCAGGTTGACTTTATGAAGAACCCACAAGTCATGGAGGATGCGAGGGGATTGCGGCTCGAGGAAGACAAGCTGCCAAGTGACTGAACTAATCCTGCTAGAAGATTTGATCTTTGTACCTATTTGTTGGAGAAAACAACAAAGCCATTAATGATGTATGATAGAGAAAAGAAGAAAAGCATGGTGCAGACCTCCAAATTTAGAAAATGCACATTGGAATGCAAAGCCTTGGTGGTGCTGATCGATGACATGAAGATCATATCCTTGGAAAAGAAGATCAAATGAAATTAGATATGGATTGAGTTGGTGAAGGAAAAACCTAACACGACATCATTTGAATGCTGTTTTTGGCAGGAACCTTAGGTGTTTAATATGTGATCTTGAGATAGAAATCTATGATGCCCGATGTGAAGGAGAGTGAAGAGAGCTTGAGAAAAATAAAATATTCCATAGAATTTATTGTAAGAAAGTTGCAGAATGAGTTAGTTGGAGTAAGCGGTGAGAGGTTTTGACCAGCAAAGACAGAGGAATTGGTAGATTGTTGTAAGTCTAACAGTTAAGATAACCGATGGAGTGTGATTGATCAAGAAGGCATCTGAGTGTGAGAAAGTGTGAAGTGAATTCGATAGTCAGAAGGAGAGAATATTTTAGCAGAGTAAGAATCTGCATAAAGGTATTGTTGCAGGGTGTGTGGAGTTATCACATACCAGTAAGATTGAAACTAGTAGAGGAGAGTTTTGAAGGGTTGCAAAACTTCATTTGTAGCAGGGAATTTATTTGTGTATTTTAATCTTGATATTGTCTTCACTAAGTAGGTGCTTAGTGCAGGGGTTGTAGCCTATAAACTATTTAGGGGTTGGTGCTCCTTGGGTTGGTGCCCTAAAATTGTAATCAAATCATTTTCATTGTGAGGTTGGATTGGAGCAGAAGATCTCCAACAGTTATTCTCACCGAGCTTTTTCCCACATTGGGTTTCCTCATATATCTGGTGTTATGTGATGCATTCTTGTGTATGTGGTATATTGATGTTATAGAAAATCCTTTCACACACTTAGTTTGCATTGTTTGATTTACCGGTCAACACTCTGTCTATCTTATATTATATTGGTATATCCCTGATTAAGGAAAAGTGTTTAACTCACTAATTCACCCCCCTCTCAGTGATCCATTGTGTCCAACAATGGTTGTTGGTTGGGGGAGGACTCTAGAGACATTGGTGATAGAACACACTAGATATGGATGGGGTCCATGTATATTGGCACATTTATATCAAGAACTTCACTAACTTGTGTATCTCAGTGGGTGTGGGTTAGGTTGCGGGGTGACTCTACTACAGGTGTGGTCATATGAGCACATTGCAGTGACTAGACCGCTTCACTTGAAAGGGAGAGGGCATGGATAGTCCTACGCACACTTGTACAATATGATCACTTCCCAGCCATGGATTGGGATGATGGACTATTGGAGATGGGTGATAGATGACATAGATAGTGTCATATGGAGACCCTATCTTGATTGTGAGGATTGGGAGGAGGACGCAACAAAGATTCCATATGTGTTTAGGAGCAAGTACTTGATCGAGAAGACACTTTATATACATGACATACATCTGATTGACAGGGTATGCAGGTAGTTTGGGCATCAGCAGAGGATGCCTAAGGGTTCGGGAGAGTTTGAACAGACAGTGTAGGAGCAAGCTCACTAGGGGTCGATTTTGTCTTATGACACTGCAGTGACACAATTTGAGCAGATGGTTTTGATACCTTGGGATCTACTGAGGGATGTTGTTGATAGAGGTATAGATGTAGAGTAGGATGCTTATTTTGCAGCACATCCAATACCCAAGTTGATAGATCTAGATGAGCCTATGGCAACAGAGGATGATGATGATGACAAAGGTGGTGGGAGATAGAGGAGATGAAGGAGAGGAGAAATGAGGAGGGTGGTGAGGGGAAGGGGTAGATAAAGGGATGAAGGAGAGAGGGCTGAGGAGAGATAAGATCCATAGGCAGGGAGACCACCAAGATGACAGAGAGGTAGAGGAGGATAGGTGTTACATGTTGGTGGATAGATACAGGGACATGTACCAGAGAAAGAAGCCCAGGGATAGGTACAAGGATAGGCTAGGTTGGAGGAGGGTGCTCAGGGTGGGGATGAGGAGGAGGATGAGATGCTATCACTGTGAGAGATTGTAGCAGGACATGCCAATGAGATCAAGGATCTTGAGAGAGATGTGACTTGATTGAGGCGATAGATAGTAGAGATGCAGGGAGAGAAGGATCAAGCCATCCAAAGATACAATGAGGATGAGGAGGCACCGAAGGAAGGAAGCAGAGAAGCTGAGGACACAGGGGTTGGATATACATATGTCCTACGGGTAGGGGAGGAGATAGCGTATTGGAGAGATCTATACTATTTAGCCATTCCTCCAAAGCTAAGGGCTAGGAGATTCAGGAGAGGTTCCAGGACTACCACTACAAGGGGGAGAGGTAGACGATAGGAATCCAATGGTAGAGTTATGGGTCCAATCGCACCTCCAGGAGGGAGAGACAAAGGTGGTGATCTTGGAGTAGGGACTTTGAGAGCTCAGATTCCTTCGAGACTAGCTGGCTCCGAGCGAGGGTCTTCATCATAGCTCTCTTGGATCCCATTTTGTATGATGCTATAGACACCTTTGAGTGATTTTGTATCCTTATGCAATATTGACATCATTGTATCATGACATTTTTTTCGATATATAAATGAGATGATCCATCCTTGCAGAAGCTATATGCATGTTTATTATGTGTTTATGATTCTAGATGTTGATGCAATTTGTGTATACATGTTCCTATAATGATTCTATGATGCTTATGATAATGTTATGATACTTATGATATGGATGCAAAATATATACATGATGATATACAATATGTTTTTATTTTTTAATATTTTTTTAATGCAAATGTGAATGTACTAAATACAGATGGATGTATGATTATTAATATGTTATAATTATTTACATAATGAACATGCAAATGAGAATGCAAATGCATATATGATATGCTAATCAGTGGTGTGTGCAGGATGTAATGCAATTATGATATCTATATGCATGTGTATTATGTGCTAAAATGTAATGATGCAGGCAAAAGCTACATGAAATGCATATATTTTTGATGTGTCATTATACTTAGTCATGTAATAGAGGGCTACACGGACTTAGGAAGGACAATGGAGGACAATCAAGAAAGGGGGATGGAGGATAGAAGATATGAAAGTGAAATAGCTTCTTGTGCTTTATCATCATTGAGCTTTATTCTGGAAAATAGGTTATGACAATCAAGGTATAGGTTCGACCCAGAAAATCATTGTACCCGTTTGCATGGAGATCAGACAGTCGTAAACAAGGAATACCCCAGTTCACACTAGACTCATAGTGTGCTCATATCCTGGTACAAGTCATAGCATTACTAAGAGATAATCAACAAACAACAAAAACAATAGGTGAACATTTCCCATCCTCGCCTTTCTAGTTAAAGACATCCTGGAGATGAAATCTCTAGTCAAAGACATCCTAGAAAAGCTAAAATACATTACCAAAAAGATAAAATCAAAAGAAAACCAAGACTTGACACCAATATACAATGAAATCTTCAAGTTATTTCTGTTCCTTGCCACATATGTTAACATGTTTGATTTGGTCACAATGTTGTTATCCTGATAAATGACAGATAATACTGAAAAACCATGTTGTTGCCAAAGTCTACTAAAAGATTTGATTTGATGAAAGCCCACTATTGCTTATGTCTCATCTGAAATTGATTGAATCCATGAAACTGATACTTTATTGGGAATAAGAGTGAAAGTTTATTGCGGATTGGCGATGCAAGTGATCTTTTATTGCAGATTATGGGCAAAAAGATGGAGGAATGAAAAGATGATGCTCCTCAAAACATGCAATGCTCAGGGTACCACTTCCATCACTAGAATTAGGATTCTTACCCTAGTTATAGATTAGACCTGATTTATTATAGAAGGAAAGGAAGGTTTATTATGAATGGCTAACTAATCTTAGGTAGATCAATAACAAGCCATGATAGGAATGGGTAAATTTATTATGGAGGCGTAGGCTATGAGTGTGTGAAAAGTGAAGGAATGAATTTGAATCCTGAAGGAGAGAGGAGAAATGTCTCTACACATGGTGCTGGTAACTCGATTTTCACCATGGTACTTGCCCAGGGCGCCACCGAAGTGGTTTTCACCGTTGGACGAATTTATTTCTCTTTACTTTTTTTTTTTTTTAATATTAGGATATTCTGAAGAGCTATGTGTAAAACTTGCGAAGGTTCATGTTGTTGATAGGATCTTCCAAAGGTTCTCCATCTTTTGTTGAGAGCCGATATGCACCTGATCCATAGACTGTTGTGATGACATAAGGACCAAGTCAATTGGGCTCGAATTTTCCTTTCTTTTCTCAGTCCTGCTAATTTTTAGGATTCTCTCTCAATACTAAGTCACCCACCTCAAAAGTGTGAGGCTTTACCTTGTGATTGTAGCTATGACTCATTCTTTGTTGATAAGCCTTAAGATGATTAAAAGCAGTTTATCATCGCTCATCCAATAGTTCTAACTCTTGTAAACGAGAGACCCTGTAGTCTTCATCACTGATTATATCACGCAAAGAGACTCGTAAGGATGGTAAATCAACCTCAATAGGAAAGATAGCTTCAGCCCCATAGACAAGTGAATAAGGGGTATCTCTAGTAGGCATGCGAACACTTGTGCGATAAGCCAAAAGTGTGGGGTTGAGTTAAATGTGCCAATTTTGGCCAGCGTCATCAACTACCTTTTTAAGGATTCTGGGAATAGTTTTATTAGATGCCTTAGCTTGGACATTACATTGGGGATAGTATGGAGTGGAGAAGCAATGTTTAATATGGAATCAATCACAAAGTTCATGAACATCCTGGTTTTTGAAGGGACACCCTTTATCTATGATATTGGAAAGAGGAACACCATAGCGGTAGATAATGTATTTAAGGATGAATGTGGCAATCTATTTTCCAGTGACGGGTGAGTGGAATGGCTTCAATCCATTTTGTGATAGTGATAATGAATTTATGGCTATTGGAAGAAGGAGGGTGAATCTTTCCTATGATATCAAGGCCCCATTGACAAAAGGGCCAAGGAGTCGCAATCGGTTGAAGTTCTTGAGTTGATGCATGAATGAGATCTACATGAATCTGACATTGCTCACATTTCTTGACAAACTAATATGAATCTTTGTCCATAGTGGGCTAGTAATATCCAGTCTTGATAAGTTTCTTAGCCAAGGTTGGACCACTAGAATGGACACCACATATACCTTCATGAACCTCTCATAACGCAATCTGAGCTTCATTCCTTTATAAACATCTAAGAAGAGTGCCATCTAGACCTTGATGGTAAAGGGTATCAGCTAAAGTGACATAGGGATAAGATTGGTGGATGAAAGTACGACACTGATTATTGGATAGGTTAGGGGGAAGGGTATTGTTATGTAGGTATGTAAAAATGGCACCATACCAAGGGGAATCAGGACCAACACCACATATCATCTTGGTCGGAGTGATCTTATACGAGGGAACCAAGAGGTTGTCCACCAAGAACTCATAGCAAGTTTGATTCTGCAGTAGATCAATCAATGAAGCGATAGTAGCCATGGCATCTGCAACTTGATTTTTTTCCCTTGGAATCTGCTCAAAGATTATCTTTGTGAAGTATTGTTTGAAGTCATCTACCATTTTCTTATAAGGAAATAATTTTTCATCTTTTGTTTGGTAGTCATCATTTTCTTGATGAATTACAAGTTGAGAGTCCCCAAAAATATGAAGTTCCTGGATCTTTCATTGAACCGCAATTCGTAAACCCATTGTTAATGCCTCATATTCTGATATGTTATTGGTGCAAGGAAATGACAACCAATATGATTTAGGGAAGGAATCCCATTGAGGTGTGATAAAAAGGATGCCAACTCCTGTGCCATGCTATGTATATGAACCATCAAAGTATAATTGCCAAGGCTTTGTGTGTGTCATCGTCAGAATAGATTCATCTGGAAACTATGAAGTCATAGGCATATCATCAAGCATGGGTGCATCTGCCAATTGATCTGCAATAGCTTTTCCTTTAATTGCTTTCCTATTCACATATTCAATGTCGACTTCACTTAGGATCATAACCCATTTAACTAGTCTGCCAGTGAGTGTTGCCTTATTGAGAAGATATTTTAGTGGATCTATCCTTGCAACGAGCTTGGTTTTATGAGTTAGCATGTAATGTCATGATTTTTGTGAGGCAAAAACCACAACAAGACATGTACGTTCAATTGGTGTGTAGTTAAGCTCATATCCAACCAAAGTGTGACTGATGTAATATACCGCTCTTTCTTTGCTTTCATTGTCATGTTGTGCCAAGAGTTCCCCCGATGTTGTTTGTGTAGCTGATATGTATAGTAATAGGGGTTTTCCTAGAATTGGCGACATCAAAACTGGTGGTTTTAGAAGAAAATATTTGAGTATTTGAAAAGCCTGCTGAGATTTATCATCCCACTTGAATTTGATGTTTTTATGGAGTAAATGTTGAAAAGGATGACATTTATCTGCAAGTTGAGCAATGAATCTTTATATAGATTGGAGTCTTTCTTGTAGAGACCAGAGTTGACTGATGTTCTTTGGTGGTGGCATTTCTAATATAGTTCTGAATTTTGCTGGATCGGCTTCAATCTCTCTAAGATAATGTATCCAAGGAGTTTCCCAGAGGTTACTCCAAAGACACACTTCTTAGGATTTAATCTTACTTTGTATTTCTGTAGTCGATCGAAGACCACTGAAAGGATGTCCAAATGTGTATCTCTTTCTAATGATTTACCCAAGAGGTCATCAACATAGTCTTCCATGGTAACATGCATAAGATCATGAAAGATAGTATTCATAGCTATTTGGTATGTGGCACCTTCGTTCTTTAGTCCAAAGGGCATGGCATTCCAACAGAAAGTTCCCCAGGGAGAAGTAAATGCCGTTTTGTGTTGGTCTTTAGGTGTGATTTTTATCTGGTTGTAGCCCAAAAATCCATCCATCAAAGATAACATTGCATTACTAGCTGTAAGATCCACTATCAAGTCAATATTTAGTAATGGAAAGTTATCTTTAGGAGAAAATTTGTTGATGTCTCTAAAATCTGTATATATTCTGATGCTACGATCTCTCTTACTAACAGGCAGTAAATTGGAGATCCACTCGGGGTAATCAATTGGTCTTATGAATCCAACATCTAGCAATTTCTCAAGTTCTACCTTTACTAATAGTGCCACTTGTGGATGCATTTTCTTTAATTTACGTTTCACTGGCTTTTCTCCTGGTGTAACTATCAAATGGTGCATTACTAGATTAGGGTCTAGTCCAGACATATCCGCATATGACCATGCAAAATTGATATGTCATTCTTGTAAAGAAGCTTATGAACTTCGGTCTTTCATTTTCTGTCAAGGATTGTGCTAAGAATATGTTGTGCAGAATCTCTTTTGTGCCAATGTTTGTTTTGATGGTTTCCTCCAGCAACATGGAGAAACATCCTCATATGAAGCCGTCAGGAGGATGTCCAGCCTTCCATCTTCGGGTGCCTTAGAGAGGTTTTCACCCTCAGATACGTCCTTTCTTTTTAGTTTTTTAGAGTCAGACAACGCCATAGTGTGGTTTTCACCATAAGACCCATGATTTGTTTTTATTTTTTATATTTTTGTGACTAGAAGGCCCAACACCCTCACCGAAGTATGCCACGCTATTGAGTTCTATAGTGTACCCCACTTTATGGTCCCCTAGTGGAAGATCATCTCGTATGCCCAAGTAATATATGAAAACATCATCATTATGAAATGTGTCTAGTGTAAAGGTCCTTTGTGGTCCCATTCAATAATTTGTGGGTGAACAAGGGGAAGGCCATCAATGTTTTCAAAGTCAATGAGAGTAAGGGTAAAGACATAATTGTCTTCAGGTATATCAAGGTAATTGTCGAGGTGATCATCTCTAGCACTCTCCTCATCTATCTCAATTGTAAATGAATCCAAATTGGCATCACTAGAAGTGCATTCAGCAACGAGAGTCCTCATTCTTCGTGATTTTGACCTAGAACCTTGAAACAAAGACAATTTGGGATCCTCAAGAATTTTTCCTTTATTATTCTCTTTTTATGGTGTAGAGTTTGAAGTAGTTTGACCAACCCTGATTTTTCTATTGAACTCATCTTTCTCTGTGGATTCACCTGGTTCTCTAAATATTTAGGTGATCTCGTAATCACTAGATGATTTGTTTGAACCCCATTCACATTCATTGGAGACGATGGAATAGAGTTTCTCTTGTTGATCATTAGAGTATGATTTGCAACGCTTCTTTAGATTTGTAAGTACCTAAAATGAAAGGTATGAGACCAAATCCTTTGGAGTGCTGATTTTTGAATGTCAATTCTAGTTGCAAAGGTTGAGTGATACCTTCTTTTCTTAAGCCAAGAGGGCTCTTACCATTATATCCAAATTTTTGCAAAATCTTGAATTCTTTACCATAATTTTCACATGGTATCTTGATGTGATCTTGTGTATTCTCTTTAGGTTCTTTATAAAGCATTTTGTATAATTCCTCTTCTTCCATCTCACCCCATTTTTGGAATATAGTAGGATACCATTTTAGTGTGATGATATATACCCTTTTAGAAGGATGTGGTCGTCCATATTCTTTTGGAGAATCCATTACTTGTCTTAGGTACATAGTTGTATTTAGAGTCTACTCACCCATGCCTTTGTCCTGATATTTCCCTTTAAGCTCACCTTGTTTTGATGTGGAAGGTTTTAATGATTCAGGATCAATATAAATGGATGATGGAATCGCTTCTCTATTGATTGGTATTATTGTTTCCAATTTTGATCACAGGTTGTTGCAATATATGAACGGATTCAGATCACCATTAACGGTCACTTCAACTCCATTGTGTGGGAACTTGATTCATTGATGATATGTAGAAGGAACAACTATCATTTCATGAATCCATGGGTGTCCCAAGAGTATATTGTATGTGAGCTCTAAATCAAGGACTTGACATAGCACATCCTTCATAACTGGCCTAACTCTAAAATGTAAGGTGACTGTTCCCTTGGATGAGCGCTCTTCATCATCATATGCTTTAATAGTGATTGCATGTGTAGAATTCAGAGACTTTTCAGAATATCCCAATTGTTTAATGGTATTCAATGTACAAATGTTCAGACCTTCTCCTCCATCTATCAAGACTCATTTTATTCGGTTTTTTAGATAAAGGCTTCAATATGTAGAGGTGCATTATGAGGCTGGGTTACAGATGCATCATCAACTTTTGTGAATGCAGGGGTATATGGAATAGAAAGGTATCCCACCATGGCTTGAAATTGGTCCATGTTTAGATTAGTGGGTACAGAGGCCTCTCTCAAAGTCTTATCAAGGATGTCCTTATGTGCAAGGGATATGCATAAAAGCTCAAGGATATAAATGAGGGTGGGTGTCTTCCCTAACTAGTCTACAAGGTCATACTCATTCTTGGTGGATGATGAGGCTGCGGTCTTAGATGGAACACCTTGCAAGGTGACTTTACCTCGATGAGTTGTGACATTACATTCAGAGGTTTTGTCTTTAGAAGATGAAGAAGATGGTCCAATGCCTTTTAAAACAACTTTACTCCTTTGGGTAGAACCTTCAAGAGTTTTATCCTTTATGATGATGGTCGAAACATGATTATTTATTGAAATGTAATTAATAGTAGAATCATAATCATAGGGCGTCTTGGTATAATTAGCTTGATTATTTGTAGTTTTGGCTTTTCCCTTGTCATGTTTAGGAAATGGCTCCTTAAACATCACATGCTCTTCATTGGAGGTGTGACTATCAACTTCTATGTCACCTCTGTCAATGAGACCCTGTATGATATTCTTTAATCTGTGATAATTGCTAGTTAGATTCCCTTTACTCTTGTGATATTCATAATATTCATCATCATTCCACCAATTTGGTTTTATTTTTGGTTATGGTGGATTATTTGGTAGTGTTATTAGCCTATTTGCAACCAATTTCTTGAATGTTGTTTCAATTGGTTCTCCCAAAGGAGTGTATTTTCTTCGGGGCTTTGATTGCCTTTGATTGTTCACTTGATCGTTTATATTAGAAGAACTTGCACCGGGGAAAGTTATCTTAGGTTTCACAACATTTGCATCTACTAACCCATCATTGACTGTGTATTATTCTTTTTCCAAAAGCGGGGTTGTCTTTCCCATTTGATTCCTCTTTGTTTTCTTTGAATATCTTGATGACACCTTGTTCAATAAGGACTTTCTCTGTCGCCATTCCTTTCTCAATGACTTCTTTGAAGGTAGATAAATAAGCTTTTCTTAGCTCATACCTAATATCCTTGTTGATGTTTTGATTTAACATTTCTACCATTTGTTTTTGTGGAATATCACAAGAGCATCGACCAGCAAGACCTCTCCATTGTTGTAAAAATGATGAGAAAGATTCCCCATTTTACCGCCTAGTATTGTGCAAGGTAGCCATTGACACATCTGTTTCAATATTATATGAGAAGTGTTGTATAAAAGCCTTTGCTAGGTAACTCCATGATTTAATTCCAAGTGGAAGTTGGGAGAACCATTCCATTTCTTGTTCACCTAAGCTTTGTGGAAACAATCTCATCAAGTATGTTTCTTCTCCTGTTGCCTCAATGCAAGCTGTGAAAAATTGTCTTATGTGTACCTTAGGATCCGCTTTGCCTTTGTACTTATCAGATTTTGGTGTCACAAAATGTGGAGGGAATGGAGGCATTGGAATGTTTCTATCAAATGGGTAAGGAAAAATGTCCTTCATTTTGTATTGTTGCTTTGGTGTATTCATGTCCACTATTTGTTTTTGCAAGTCGTTGATTTGTTGATGCAAGTCATTCTTGGGTGGTGTCTTTTCTCTTTAAGCTAGTCCCATGCATGAGCCACTGGGCAGAGGAGGAATGTAATGCATATATGGATGGTATTGATCATAGATGTGTTCATATGGAGGAGGGACATAGTTATAGCTTGTATATGGACCACTGGGTATGGTATTGTAATGAGGAGCACTAGGTCTAGGTCGATACGTGTCGTGACCATGAAGATGGGAGGTATCATAAGAGTGATCTCGAGTATTGCTCCCAAATCTGACATGGGGTTTCCTTGTGTCATGATTTTAAATATTTGCTTGAGTGTAATTGTACTCATTGTCATTATCTTGGGTATAATCATGGTCATGCACGGTGGAAGTTCTTCTCCATGGGAAAGGATGAATGTGGGGTTGCTCATGAGAAGTTCGATCATAATTGGAATGAGAATGAGTGTATGTGTTTGGGATCTCAGGTTTTTAAAATAGGGATGAAGGTGACTCAAGCACGGGATTCTCTTTCTTACCACCATTATTAGGCCTCCTTTGTCTTGTATTAATTTGATTTATTTGGTTTGTATCATCCTCCAAAATTTGTGACATATCAAAATCACGGGGAAATCTTGTTCCACTTTGTGCCATGACTTGGAGAAAATATTATCTATCCCTCTTCATGATTTCTTGAACCAATTTATTAAAATGGGGATCCATGATAGTTTCCTCAACTTCTACAGAATTTATAGATGCATTATCATTGTCATTATCATTTCCATTGTTGTTGTCATTGTCTAGTATATTACTGCCCTACTCAAAACCCTTAAAACCCTTTCTTCATCGGGATCAACTGCCAGTAGGTTTACTTGTTATGCCGGGGCTTCTTCTCCTTCATCTTCACTGACATCTTCAATATGTTGACCTCTTCTCTGGGCTGTCTCCACGACTTCTAATCGGGCTGCTATTCCTTGCAACATCTCCATCACAACAGGGTCTGCATTCCCACATGATCCACTATTCCTAGTTCCTCTTCTCGCCATCAATTCACGCCAGTCCTCTGCAATTTTGTAGGTCGGATCTACAATCCACCACCCTACAATAAAAATTTGGGACACTCATCCTCTGGAATGAAACTTCACTCTGATGCCACTTGAAGCAGTCATCAGTGAGGAGGGACCTCAAAGAGATCAATCCGGACCAGTCAATAAGAGTAAACAAAATAGAAACACAGACATGATGGAGGTAATGCAGAACATATAGTTTTATTGCATGTGATTTGAAAACAACCAACTGGTAACAACCGAGTTACAACATACCGACACATAGGCCTAGTAGAATAGGTCACAACCAGGACCTTGAATCGAAATATCTATCTTCTATGTATAGTCTAGCTATCTGATTCCTTGATTGATTCTAATTGATTTCATTATAAAGCATGATTGTAAATATATATATCGATCCAAAGGATCTAGTCGGCCCAAAAGGGATCAAAACCCGAAGAACAAGACCTAACAAGAAAATAACAAAGGTTGGCCTCCGCTAAGAGATTCCTCTGGATAATCCAAAGGATGAAACGTAGAAGGTCGACCACACACTAAGGAACAATGAAATCGACACCCAAGGCTCTGCAAGCTTTAGAATGAGTTCCGGTAGATCACCAGAATAGGTCTCAGGCAACCGGTAATAAAGGAACAACCGGTAACAAGAAACTGTCATGGAAACCGGTAGTGATATCTTCCCGAAAAGTGATCCAAATGAGATGTAGTCTGAAAGCAAGAAAGATGATCAAGTCTTTAAGTAGAATCTAACTCCACAGGATCTGGTGAGCCAAAACTGGGACACACAAAAAGGAAAGACTGAAACTGCAAACAGGAAACAAAACAGAAAGAAAAATGTTTTTGGTTGATGCAAGATTGCTGTGAACCGGGGATTCTCCTGCATCAGACATCCGGGGTTAATAAAAAGTGAGCCTCTCACTTTGCTGGGGTCAGAGGGAAACCAAGGTGGTCCACCTCTTTGTGAGAAATCCAATATGAATCTTCAATTGGTCTAGCCTTCCACTTCACAAGATATTCCTTATTCTGACTGTTCCGGGTACTACGCCCAATCTTGCTATCCAAAATCTCTTCAATTTGATCCAATTTCTTCCAGGGTAATTGTTTCTCCAAGTCTGCAATATTATCCTCACACTAATACATTTTACCTCAAATTCTGATGAAGGTTTCTAACGGACAAGGCATATTATGATCAAATTTGATTTTTTTTTTTTAAATGCCCAAGTTCGACAGAATTCCAACAGAAAATGTTTGTCAGGATTCCAATGAACTCGGGCATTTTTGTAAAAAAAACAAATTTGATCAGAATATGCCTTGTCCATCGGAAACCTTCATCAGAACCTTTTGAAGCTATTCGCATGCATAGAAGCCTGTGATCGAGGTAGCACATGCGGATAAAATCCATCGGCATGACTTACACTAGTAGCGAAGGGAACATTTGGTCTTGTTGATAGATGATGAGGCTACCGGTAAGACATACACCAATGCAGACCTGATGTATCAAAGGGAGTTACACCAATGAGAAAGTAACTGGGGAAGGTCATTCACATTGCCAACACAACTTTCTAGTTATCCTGATGCCCGATGAAATCATTGGAGATACATACCCTGAAAAACACTATACCAAGGAATGATGGAGTAAGTTACACCAATGGTGCCAAAGAGAGAAATTACATCAAGGAGACCTAAGACAATGAGACATTATTATATCATATTTTAAAAGTGAGCAAAGTGTTCCTATTATAGGCTCAAATGAAGCAAATAAATAGAATGCTAATCATTCCAAATTTAACACTGAATGCAATTGATTGAAGTTGCTTAGCGTCAAGTCCTTTCGGTAGGCAGAGTTAATCAGTGGAGATTGGAGCTTTTAGACTAGGAAGATAAGGGTTTTTAGTTGTAGAGATGGAAGCATCTAGCTCAAGAGGAAGAAAGAGGCCGACAAAGAGTACAGAATCAAAGGCTAAAAGGCCCAAGATGGGGGAGGATGTCCTTGCTAGAAAATTGAATCAGAACATGATAGACCAAATGCAAGCACCCGAGCCAAAATCCAGGAGGTCAAAGCAACATTTGTCAGGAAGGGACCAATTGGAGGATAAGTACAAGAATGTTTGGGACTTTTAGACAAAGGTAAGGGGCTATGAGATATTCCTATTTCATTATTTAAGAAGGAATAAGGAAATACCCCTCTGCAACCCATGGTCAACTAACTTAGGAAAGCTAATTGTTCCTAATGTTTTTGTAAATTTGAAAGTTTTGGAGATTTGGTTAAAAAATATGACTCAGTGGGAAGATGTATTCGTGCCCCAGGCGGGGATGCATTCATAACATTTTCTGAAGGTACTATTAATGAAGTGTTCAATCTGCAGACTAGTTTGGACACGACACTATCTTTTGAAGAATTGGAAGAAGAATACAGACGAATGGATACTGAATTATTTGGGAGGGAAGTTGGCCATTCATAGGAAAGAGCCATGGAATATTATAGTACAAGATGGGCCGCCATTCAACATTGACCTTTTTAGACACTATTTGCAATATACTTACATGTCTTGCAGGCAATTGGGAGGTGTGGATGTTCCTGATTTAATGAACATTGGACCTATGGTCTTGGCCTCTAATATTCAGATGTATGAATCCAGGCCTTTTGATTATGCTTCCTACTTGGGAAATAAACTACATGAGGGTTTTATTGATCTCCAAGAAAATCCAAGCCCTCATTTCAAATTCTATTAATTGTTGATGCACATTGTGTTGTTTTACGGACGATTTTGGGGAATGTGGCCCAAAGAACTAATTTTGCATACTAGAAACAAAGAAGGTTAAGAGAAACCAGTCCAGTTATGGACTTCCGTTTGGGACTCTTGTTTCGTGAGGTCCAATTATATTAAATTTGAGGAATGGATAGTTATACCTATTTGTAGAATATACAGTGTCCCATGTGATTATTCTATTTTAGATGAAATCAAAGCTTTTTTGAGACCAAAATAATTTGATAGCAGAAAGATAGTAGACCATAATTGGGGTGATTGGTTTGTAAAAAAAGACTTCACATGCTTTTGAATTTATGGGTTTGAAGGAACCCCATATATGTTGCCAAAGTGTGTTCCTGACAGAATTGCCTATTTAGAAATCGTGAGGCAGTTGAGCGTTTCTAATGCGAAACACTTTGGAGATCTGCGTAAGCAAACTTTTCTACCTGGTACTCTTAGTTTTGGGGATTTTACAATTGTTTCTACAAAAGCCTATGAAATTATTGATAGAAAGTTGATAGAAGAATATAATTTGTTTGAGCAATTTTCAAGAAAAAACTATGACCCAGAGGGGTATATTCATTCCTGCAAAAAGAAGCAAAATCTAGGCGATTATCCTCATATTGGTTTGGAGGCAGAGGATGTATTTAGATACATGGAGGAAGTGGAATCCCAGACTGTCATCAATGATTTAAACAGGTAATTGGAAGAAAGAAGGCAAAAGCTAAGGGAGATGGACTCTGAGGAAGAAGAAGAAACTGCAGAAAATGAGCCCGAGGATGTTGAGGTTGTTTCCAGGTCACAAGCAAAGGAAGCAGAACAAACACAAAACAAGGATGATTAAGTTGTGGCCACATTGCAAATTAACCAAGATGTGAGGTTAGAGGGGCATACTGCTTTTGTGTCCAATGATATATTTGTTAAATCAAAAGAATTTAAAATATTTATTTATAATTTTAAAGGTAAAAGGCCGAGAGAGTCAATTCCTAATGTGACCCCTAAAAATGAGGCTGAATTGGTAAGGAGGTTAAGAGCATACACTAATGCAGAATTGTCAACAATGACTCCACAAAAGGGAAAAAAATATTAGCAAAGGCTAGAATAATAATTTTTCCAGGATGGGATATGAGTGCCTCATTTATCTTTGATAGTTTACTTCATTCTGAAAATAAAGATTTCAAATTGAATATTCAGGGAGTGAATGATGTTTTCATTGTTTCTAGATTTGACCAAGATGAAGAAGCTTTGTTGTTGTGGGCTTTGTATCCACCAAAGAAAAGGCCAAAAATCATTGATGTTGACAAGGCATTTGGTCACTTGATGAAGTTAAAAGTTGGTGAGATTGATCCTATCGTCTTTGCAGACATTGGAGTAGATATTTCAAAGTTTAATAGAGCACAGGTGGCAAGAGTGGTCTAAGAGAGTGAACAATACAAAGCTATGTATGAAGAAGTCCTCAGAAGAGGTGGTCATATGTTCCTTTTGAAGTTTTGGACTATTTTCCAAAAGAACATGGACAATATTGTGTCTCACAATAGGATCAAGAACAAGTTGGGTGTGAAGTTACATGAGAAAACTTCAAAAGGAACATATGCAAAAGAGATTGATAAAATCAACAGGCTCCTGGAAAAACATGACAAATTTGATGCCCCATTGCAAACAGAATTTGATCAATGCAAGGACATGGTTAAACACGAAATTCCTGCATTAGTCAATCAGAGAGGGGAAATTAAGGATAAATATAAATGGATTTCTGAATGTCAAATTCTTCTTAATGTTGCCCTTAATGCTGCCCGGATGGATGGGATTGATTTAAAGGAGACCACAACACAAATGGAGCGACTTGTCACTTTGGAAATCATTGTTTGAGATGTCATCTTTGATGCAGATACTGTCAAATCAGAGAATTATTTGGAGCATATTCAGAAGTGCGGTGAAGTTTTGGGCAGTTAGCCCTCGTGTTTAATGATTCAAACTGTGGTTCTTTAAGAGCTTTGTGTAATATGTTTTCCGTGTCAGTTGTCAGTTAGGTTAGTTAGTTTGGGTCTTAATGAAAGGGTATGTCCTTTCACTTTCAAACATAATTCTCATTTATATATATGGAGAATTTCTTGAGAGAAGGGACATAAGAAAAGTTATTATCATCTTTGAAGATATTTTTAATGTAATATTTTGAGTTTTATTTTAAAATGCTACACTGGTGGAGTATATTATCAGTTGATTCTCTCATGTTCTCTATTTTATATGAAGATCAGATGTTTTATTTATCTTTGATGACATATATTTGTTCAATCCATTTATTAGTTCCTTGAGGTCAATCTATTTTCTTTAGATTGCTTGAATGTGTTTTCTTATGTTTTTATGATTTGAAGTAAATTGCAGTTCGAGTATCAGTGTGGAATATTGGTTGTCAAGTTCCATTTTGTCCTGTTGGTCTTTCAAAGAAAAGTTAAAAACAACAAGACTAACTGTAACCTTTTACTTTGGTTATAATTCATATAGATGCCCTTGAAGTGATAGTCTTGTTCAAGAGCAAGTTAAAATTGTCTCCTGGGTTATACATAGAATCAATTAATTGAATCAATAAGAAGTTGATAAGGGGTGAAGGCACTGGTCTGATTCTGATTTTGAAGTGGTTAGTCATGTATTTCCAAAAGCAAGATTTATATTTACAATTTATCAATAAAGCAATTTCTGTTTCAAGGCAGTTGTATGCAAGTAAATAATTCATAATTTCCAACACTTGTTTGATTGTGATAAGAAGTGTAATTTGATAAATCTCTAGATTCATTTTCCATCTACAGAAGATCATCAAGTTTTAAATTCGCTATAGAAAAGCCTTAGGTTCAAGGTATAGGTTCACCCGCCTAGGTCTAGCGAAGCCTGAAGTGCAGGGGAACTTGATCAAAGTGATTGTTCCCGTTTGTTGGCCAAAACTGATTTGAAAGCACTAAGAGAAGTGTCAAAACTCTTTGGTTTCCAATATGTGGTTTTGGGAACCAACAAAACCTTTATTTGTAATATTTATTCAATTCATTTTGGATATTTAATAACAAAAAAATTGAAAGACAAAAATTGCAAATTTCCTTATTGAATTATTTTTTAATGTATTTAATCAATATTTGTAGTCTATGATATAATAGAATCCACATCAAAAGGGATGTGAGAAACTGATCTATCGAAAAAATAGCTCTCTTTAAACTTGCGCTCTCATTTGAATTGGACTATTGTAATTGATATGCCACTCACCAACCACCTCTTAATCCTACACTTTACCTGGGAAGAGAACCTTTCATAGAATATATAATATGATCATTGTTATTACAAGAGTTATTTCCCATTTCTATGTCACCTTTTTCTCTCACTCATGCCCACTCTATCTCTAACTCGCTATCTCCACCTCCTCCTCTCTATCTATATCTCTACATCTCTACATCTCTTTCTTATTAACTCCATGAATCTTCCTCTATATTTCTCTCTCTATTGTCTCCTTCTCTGTTTTCTCTCTCTTTATATCTATATATCTTTGGATTTGTATACCTCTCTCTATCTATTTACATCTTCATTTATATCACTCTCCCTCTCTATAAAATTAACTTCATCTCTCCCTCCATCTCTCCCTCCATCTCTCCTACTCTATATCTTTATCTCTATTTATTTCTCTCCCCTTACTCTATATCTTTATTATCTCTACCTCTCTCTTTTGTTTGGTCCATCTATCATGCTCTATATCTCTTTCTCTCCATCTCTTTATCACTCTATATCCCATTGTATCCATCTCTCTCTCTCTCTCTCTCTATATATATATATATATATATATCTCTCCATTCCTCTTTATCTCTCCTTATCTCACTCTATCTATATCACTTCCTCTATCTCTCTTATTCACTCTATTTTTTCTTCCATCTCTCATACTTTGTATCTTTATCACTCCTCTATCTCTATTTCTCTCTCTATCTCCCTCTCACTCCTCTCTCTATCTCTTTCTATCCATATCTTTCTCTATCTTTATCTCTCCATCTCTTCCCATCTCTCTATATCTCTCCCTCTCTCCCTATCCATCTTCCTCTCTATATATTGATCTATCTCCCCTTCTCCCCTTCTCTCCCCCTCCTCTATCTATCTATCTCCTTATATCTCACCATATATATCTCTCTATCTCTCCCTCTCCCGCTTCCTTCATATCTCTCGCTTCTACTATATCTCTCTAGCTCCCTATCTCTCTCTATCTTTATCTCCCCATACACCTCTCCCTATATCTCCATCTATTTTTATCTCTCCCCCACTCTCTATATCTATATGTATTTATATCTTCTATTTCTATGTATCCCTCTCTCCTCCATCTCAACCTTTATCTTCGCACCCCATCTCTCTTTCACTCTTCCCAACTCTATTTCTCCCTCTCTATCTCTGTTACAAACATAACATGAGCCTGATTATCATTTTCAATCATCTTTGGATCCCTACAAGTGGATCCATACTTTATTTAAAATTATCGCTTCTCCATCAAAACCTTTGTTGCACAAACAAAATCATTTGTTGAAGGGCTCACTAATTAACCTCATGTACTACACACTTGTATGCAAAACAATACATAATGTTTTTTCCTAGTTAACCTTCGAAACCTTTTCGGTGTACCCATTGCACACCAAAAGTGCAATTTCTAGTGTTATATACATCTTATTTGAATGGCTTTGCACCTCATGAATGTTCATTCTTTTGCAAATTGATTATTTTGTATTCCCCAATATTCACTTATGATTATTACTCTTGATTGTTATATATGATGATTAACTTTTAATGATTGGGTTGAGTTAGCATATCAAACTTAGTTGTTTTGATAGTTTGTATATAAACTATTTTAAATTTGAACTCTTGAACCTTTTGTATTCATTATATGATAGAGTTAACCAGTAAGAAAATTTGGTCATTATGCCTACTTGGTAAAGTAAAAGTTAATTGGGCCAATATGCACAAGATGAGTAATTTAATAATAATTACGTACCTATATGGATCTCTTATATCTCACTTATTATGTTGTAACTTGTTATTACGATGCATTCCATCTTTATGTTGTATAATATTATGAAATGAGATATAGCTCATTTAAAACTATAGCACACATGTGCACTTATTTCATCATGACAATTATGTTGATCATGATAATCTATCATATTGTGACGTATAACATATCTCTAACACTCCATTCTACTAATGGTTAAGATATCATCATTTGGATATTGATTATCCAACCCGCCAACAAGTATGAGAATTAATATTGGGAACTAGACTTGAATGACATTAGAGACACATTATGAGCACTACATATTATATTTGTGAATTTTTTATTCACTTATAATATATTTATTCACACATTATAAAAGGGTGTATCCAAATCGATATAATTATACTTGTATATCCAAGATTAATGAAATGATATATACTTCACTCATAGATTTGTTGATCCATAATCAACATGAAAATTTTGCTAGACATTTCATTAACATGAAGTTTTTTCTATACATACTAAAAATATGACATTACACATGTGGATAATTAACCACAACCACAATGCAATTAAGAGCATGGAATGCATAATTATTATGAACTCGTTTGAAGCCAATGCTTCTACACTCATAATATGTTAGAAAACTTACAAGTAAATAATGTAGAAGTGTCGGACAAAACTCGGCTAACACATGGCTAGAGTTCATGAATTCTATTGGCTAGCAGCGTGCGGTTACTCAGCTAACGCAACTCCTGTAGGTGGGCTTTTATTTTATTTGGCTATGGGTTTTGCAAGTTTCTGTTTGATTGGAATTTTTAGGGCATTGATTATTAAGTATAAGGTTTTTATCTGCCGACTGTTCGTGTTTGCAGTTTCAGGGCACTTAAGATTTTCGCGGTAACTTGGTTGGCTGTTTGTGTTCGCATTTTCAGGGCACTTAAGATTTTCATGGTAACTTGGTAAGTGATGTTGTCTGCAATCTTGCACTTTCTAATGGTTATATGCATTCCTAAATTCCTTGATTTCAGTAGCTACTCTCTTCATTTTACATAGAGGGTATTTGTGGTGTAACACTTTAAAGTTTTCTTCCATGAGATCATCTTTTGTTTGTTCCTGCGTTTGGGTGTTGTATTGGGTATTGAATATGTCTGTGAAGAGTATCAACCATTTTCAGGGTTTCTCCAGAGTTCCTCAACCATGTATTGCCTAATACCATGGATTCTTCTAGCATGGAGTTGGCTATATTTGTCATGCCTGTAAAGTGTGATACCTGCAGCTGCAACACAAAACACTCAATAGATCATTACAAGCATGGTTAGCAAATTTAGAACAAATAAAGATAAAACCATGGCTAATCGATCTACCACCTCCTAATAAATGCGAGTGTAGATTTGCTCTCAGATATGGATAAGCAAATTCCAGTGACTTGACTACACCTAGATGGAGGATTTAAGATGATAATGATGCATTTAAGCTAGAAAAGGGAATGATTAAGCTACATGATTCAACAATTATGCTAGAAAATAAGCTAGATCTAAGAATACAATTGCCTATAATAACAATGCTCAAATGATATGCTAAGAGATATTATGCCTATAGTAACAATGCATAAGATGCAAATGAGATCGGATGATTATTGCTCCAAAATGGGGTCTATTTATAGGATTTCCAAGGCTAGGGGTGAGGTGGTAGGAATCCATGGTCAAGATTGAGTCTGAAGATATCAATGGTGAAATTGGAGGAGGTTGGAAAAGAGGTTGGATGAAAGGGAACATTTTTCATCTCTATGGTGACAAGTGTCAAGAGGCTTCCAAGAGAGGGGACATGTGGCCCAAGAATGCCATGTGTCTCAAGGGGAGAGTATCCACACCATAGGAGGTTAGGATAAGGAGGTTAGGATGTGCAACCTAAGAAAGGTTTAATTAAACCCAGGGTTAGATGGAATGGGTTAGGTTTAGAAGTGGTTAGGTTAGGTGGTTAGAAGTTAGGAGGAATGTGGGTAATTTGAATTTAGAAATTCAAATAATAGGAAAAGACTAATTAATTCTCAACAACTCATAAATTGATTTGTTTTAATTAATTAGAAGATTAGAAGAAATGATTTTAAATGGGGAGGGATTAATTAATTTGAATTAATTAATCAAAGGGGACTATTGAAATGAACCTATTAAATAAATCCTTAGATTTTTTAATAAGTAGATGAAAAGGGAGAATTTAATCAAATTCCCGATGAGTTCAATTAAATTGGGGAGGGGGATTAATTAAATAATTTCTTATTTAATTAATTATCTTCAGACCATTTTTAGGTGTATACATTTTGCCCCTCTTTGAAGCGAGGTGTGATGACGCATTGATTCAAAGAATAATCTCATCTTGATGATGATATTGGTTTGATAGGATGCCCCAGCTCTTGATTGATAAATTCTGATACGATGATGCCCCCTCGAGAGATCAATTGAGATAATTGACCTATGGAGTTTTTGGATCTTTGCAAAATTAATTTCCCGATAAATTTGGTTCTTGATTATTGATAAAGCTTGATTGGTTAGATTGAGATTCAGTATGGTTTCAGGAATGATACCTCCTATATAAGACATGATCAGAACATCTGGTTTTAGGAAAGATACATCCTGTATAGGACATTATAGAATCGATTAGTTTTGATTGATAGAATTGACAAGATTGATTAGATAAAGAACTGATAGTTTGTTGATATCAAGTTGTAGGAAGATTCAGATATGCTAATGTTGATTCTGTTGAGAGGGTAGCATAAGATTTTCATTGGTTTGACAATATTTGGAGAGATATGAATCATCAGTATGATTGTGTATACACTTGTGATGATACCTTGATGATTCCTGCGATAGATTTAACCTTCGATAAAATGACCATGCGAGATCCCATGCAAAAATGAAATGCTAGCTAAATGCAAATGCCAATGCAAAGCTATGATTGGACTAGTCATTGGATTATTGCATTTTTGTCATCATTGAGCTTTTGAAATGTGGGAAGTGAGTGCAAACATGATGGTATAATTAAACCATGATGACCTGAGCACTTCTTTCCTGGATTTTGATATGGAAAGTTAGCACAAGCATCGAGGTATAATTGAACCAAGATGACTTGAGTGTTTCTTGTGTAAAACAGGCAGTATTAATCATTTCAATACGCAAATCGGAAATGTCTTCGATGATACTCCGATGATCATGTCCCGAGACAAATTTGCACATATTAATTTTTAGACATCAGACAAGAAAAATATCATGTTCCTTCCTTGTTCCTCTAGTCAAAGACATCCTGGAGTCACTCAAAAATCATGATAGCGAAAATCAAGATAAAAAAGTTGAACAATCATGTTAAATTCATTATCCAAAAGATATCATCCATTGAAAAGGTGTGTGAATGTGCTTAAACTGACTTTGTGATAGTTTGATGGTTGATAATTTGATCTCGTGTTCAACGTTGGATGTGTCTTAGTTTTTATTTGTTAAAAGTTGTCTACTATTCTTCTACCTATTTGACTAAGCTCAAAATGATCAAGAATTTTGCCCCTAGCTAAGTGCAGGATTTTGTGCCAAGCCTAGAAACAAAGTCGTTATGATATACTCAATGATCCAAACCATGGCGAGAGATTAGCTGGGATGCCTGCATATGTACAAAGGCTTCATGATGGATAATGAATGCAAGCAAAAAGATGCATGAACTAATAGATGAAAGAGCTAGCAAACAGAAAGCGCCTGTTTGCCAGGTTTTCACCGTCTGTTTTTATTGCACTTTTTCTCATATTTGATTTTTTTGTTTGGATTTTCTGCTTTTTTACTATTTTTGATTTTTTTGCTTTTTCAAACATAAAATTTCTTCAGATGCATGTTATTGATGGGTTCATCAAGCCGATCTCTATCCTGTGTTGATAGCTAATATGCTCCTGATCCAAATACTATTGTGACCACAAACGAACCTAACCAGTTTGGTTCAAACTTTCCTTTCTTTTCTTGATCTGCCTGGTTGCATGGATTTTCTTTTAGTACTAGTTCCCCAACTTGAAAGATGCGTGGTTTGACCCTGTGATTCTAACTCCAACACATTCTTTGCTGATATACCTTTAAATGATCAAAGGTATTTTGTCTTTGTTCATGGATCAATTCTAACTCTTGTAATCTAGATACTCGCTGTTCTTCATCTGGGATGAGACCGTTTAATGATACTCATAGAGAAGGTATCTCTACTTCTATTGGCAGTATTACTTCTGATCCATAAACAAGAGAGAAAGGTGTGGCACTTGTTGGTATGCTGATACTGGTATGGTAGGCCCATAGAGCAGGTTTTAATTGAATATGCCAATCTCTTCCAGCATCATTCACTGTCTTTTTGAGGATTTTTAGAATAGTTTTGTTTGATGCTTTTGCTTGCCCATTTTCCCATGGATAGTAGGGTGTGGAGAATTTGTGTTGGATCTTGAATTTCTCACATAGCTCTTGTACATCCTGATTCTTGAATGGTCGCCCATTATCAGTGATAATGGTCATTGGTATTCCATAGCGACAGATGATATAGTTCAAGATAAATGCAACAATTTGTTTTCCTGTGATATTTGTGAGAGGTACTACCTCAATCCATTTTGTGAAATATTCTGTAGCTACAAGAATGAATTTGTGACCATTAGATGAAGAAGGATTTATCTTTCCTACTAGATCAAGACCTCATTGGCAAAAAGGTCAAGATGTTGCTAAAACATGAACTTCTTGTGCTGGTGCATGAATCAAGTTCCCATGGATATGACATTGTTTGCATGTTCTAGCTATTTGAAAAGAATCTTGTTCCATAGTCGACCAATAATAGCCCAAGCGTATGAGTTTTTTTGAAAAGGTAAGACCACTTGAATGAGTGCCGCAAATGCCTTTATGGACTTCATGTAAGGTCTTATCAGATTCTTCTTATTCGAGACATCTTAAAAGAGTACCATTTAGACCTCGTTTAAACAGGGTATCTGCGACAAGAGTAAAATGGGAGGATTGGCGAATAAAGTTTCTCTTTTGATTTTTTGATAAGTCAGGAGGTAAGGTATAATTTTTTAGGTATGTGTAAGTTTGGCCATAGCGTGAGGAATCATGCCCCACAAGGTGATAGATAGTTTGGGAATCAGGATAATTATGAGCAAGGTAAAACAACTCTTCCACCAGGAATTCATAACGTTGTTTATTTTCCTGTGTCTGAAGGAGAGAAGCAAGTGTATCCATGACATTTGCTGCTTTGTTGTCATTTCTTGGAATCTACTGGAAAGTTATTTCTAAAAAGTATTTCTTGATATCATCAACCATCTTTTTATAAGGCATTAATTTTTTGTCCTTTGTTTGATAATCATCATTGATTTGATTAATGATGAGCTGAGAGTCTCCAAAGACTTGAAGTTGTGGAATGTTCCATTCTATAACCATTTTGATACCTTTTACCAAAGCTTCATATTTTGCGGTGTTGTTGGTGCATGGAAAGCTTAATTTGTATGCTTTTGGGATTGCATGACCTTGTGGTGTGATGAATAGAATACCTGCTCCTAATCCGTGCTGTGTATATGAACCATCAAAGTATAATTTCCATGTTTTTGTGGTGACTGTTAGGATATCAGCATCAAGAAAATCAATCTATAAAGGATGATCATCTTGAAGTGGTGCCTCTGCTAGTTGGTTTGCAATGACTTGTCCTTTTATAGGTTTTCTGTCAACATACTCAATATCAAACTCGCTTAGAATTATGATCCATTTTGCTAGTCATCTTGTTAATGTTGCCTTGCTGAGCAAATACTTCAATGGATCAATTTTAGCAATCAACTTGATGGAGTGAGATAGTAGATAATGTCATAATTTTTGAGAAGCAAAAACTACAGCCAAGCATGCTTTTTCTGTTGGTGAATAGTTGATCTAGTATCCTACTAGTGTTCTGCTGATGTAGTAGATAGCTCATTCTTTTCCTTCATTATCCTGCTGTGCAAGCAAAACTCTTAATGATGCTTCGGTGGGTGATACATAAAGTAACAATGGTTTTCCTAGAATTGGTGACATTAGGATAGGTGGTTGCATGTGACATGCCTTGATCTTCTTGAATGCGTCCTCACATTGATGGTCCCACTTGAAATGAGCATTTTTGTGCAATAGATGAGTAAATGGTTGACATTTATCTGCTAGTTGAGCAACAAATCTTCTGATTGACTAGAGTCTTCCTTGGAGTGATCTGAGTTGACTTATATTCTTGGGAGATGCCATTTCCATGATTGCTTTAACCTTAGCTGGATCCACTTCTATACCTCGAGCCAAAACAATGTATCCCAATAGCTTGCCTGAAGTAACACCAAAGGCACATTTCTTAGGGTTTAGTCGTAGCTTGTATTTTTCTAACCAATCAAAGATCTTTTCCAGTTTCCCTATATGTTCTTCTCTTTTGTATGATTTAGCCAATATGTCATCCACATAGTCTTCCATGAATGTATGCATCATGTCATGAAATATAGTTGTCATAGCTCTTTGATATGTAGCACCTACATTCTTTAATCCAAAAGGCATGACATTCCAGCATAAAGTACCCCATGGACATGTGCAAGTTGTCTTTTCTTGATCTTCGGGTGCTATTTTGATCTAATTGTATTCGGAGAAACCATCCATTAAAGAAAACATGAAGTATCCAACAGTTAAATCTACAATGATGTCGATGTTAGGCAAAGGAAAATCATCCTTTGGACACGCGTTATTAAGATCTCTAAAGTCTGTGCATATTCTGATACTTTTATTTGGTTTTGAAACATGAACGATGTTGGATACCCATTGAGGATAAGCTACAGGTTTGATGAATTCGACATCCAATAATTTTTTTAGTTCTGCTTTGACTAGAAGGGCAATATGAGGATGTATTTTCCTTAACTTCTGTTTGACTGGTTTGGCTCCTGGACTAACATTTAAGTGATGCATAATAAGCTCTAGATCTAACCCTGGCATGTCTACATATGACCATGCAAAATTGATTTATTGTCATTTGAAGAATTCCACATATTGTTGCATTTCTTGCTCAAACAGAGAAGTCGCTGGATGAAGAATCTTTGGTTGCTCTGTTGTGCCAATGTTAACTGCCTCTGTTGGTTCAATCAAAATGGATGACCTTTCTTGATAGTGCTCAGGTAAAGTGTCAAATCTCCCATCTTCCGGCACCTCAAGAAGGTTTTCACCGTTAGATGCGTCCTTTCTTTTTACTTTTTCCTGATCTAATGTTGCCAAGAAATGGTTTTCAACATTAGACTTGATATTCTTTTCTTTATTTTCCTTTTTGCAACTAGGAGATTTGGCACCCATTTGACTGGAAGATGCGTTGCTGAAATTTTTGGTGAAAGTTGTTATAGGTTCAATTGCATTAAGATATATAGATATGGCATGGTCATTTGGAAAGGTATCAATGGCGGTATGTCCTTCATTTTCCCAATCAATAAGCTCAGGGTGGATTAGAGGTAAGAGGTCTTCAGGTTAGGATGTTTTGAGGGTATCGAGAGTCATGATAGATGTATCAAAGTTTTCAATATGTATGTCAATATTTAGAATGGTACTCTCATTAGAATGACCTTGCATAAGAAACTCCTGATCATCCTCGGTTAAGTCCAAGTCAGCCAAATGTGATTCTAATTCACGTGAACTAGTTCCCGACATTTGTCTTGCATACATGTGAACTACATCGACTCCTGCATCTCCTTAAAAGCAATTTTCTTCAGCTGATTCTTCAGAGTGATAGGAATCCCATTCCCATTCATTAGAATCTGTATCACTTGTAGTCTACAATCTACAAATTTGTTCATATAGTATTTGATTTGTTTCTTCAACTTTTCTTGTTATATCTTTTCTTCTTTCATATTCAACCTCTTTAGGACTGAGATGAGTTTTGTCAATTTTTCTATGAGCTCTCCTTGACTTATATTATCTTCTTTCTTGTTTTGATTGAGATTTAATGCTACTTGAGAGGTGCTTTTAGTTTGTTTCTCTTGTTGATTTGAAGCTTGCTTCTTTTCCCATTTCATGTTTGCCAGTGTTTGTTGCTTAGCTGATGTTTCTTCTCTTTCAATTGCCAGTTGTTCTTCTTTGTTTTCATATTCCTCTTGTTGTTGACTAAAATATGTGTCTTCTGGTAAAGTAACTTGTCCATACCCTAAGTCTATTTTGTCTGTAGTTTGCTGAGTGTAAGGTTGGATAGGTTCTGAGATACCTTCTTTTCTTTTTCCTATAGGACCTGTTCCAGTGTATCCCATTTTTCTGAGAATGTTAAATCCTTTTCCATTCTTTTCTGTAGGTATGCAGATATTGTTGATCTTTTGTTGAAATTCTTCATCCTTGTATAGCCATTGTAGCACATCTTTATCTTCTGTTTCCTTTGATAATGTTCCAACACTAACAAATGCTCCATCAAATATCAGAAGATGTTTTACAATCGGTTGTTGTTTAGAGTTTGATGGTTTTCCAAAGGATTTAGGAGAAAGTGGTAATTGTGATATTGAATATTCTCCGTTCCCTCGATCTCTTAGCTGCATTTGTTTTTCCATACTTGACAAGATAGAGGCAAACGATTGTTCCTTGGATTGTGTGTTTGAGGATGATGCCTCCATATTATGAGGAACAATGACTTCTTGAATTGGTTTAAAATTACTACAATATTGAAATGGATTTGAATCTGTTGAGATCGTGATTTCTTGCCCACTATAGGGAAAGTTTAAGCACTGATGGTATGTTGATGGAACAACTTGTATGTCATGTAACCAGCTTCTTCCCAAGAGTATGTTGTATGATAAATCTAAATCTAGAACTTGGCATGCTGTGTCTTTCTGCAAAGGTCCCACTTTGATGGGTAACATCACAATTCCTTTAGAGGAACGCTCTTCTTCATCATAGGCTTTAATGGTGATATTTTTCTGGGGATCAATTACATCTTTTGAATAACCTAGACCATGGACAAGACTCAAAGAGAAGATGTTTAAGCCAGCTCCTCCATCTATTAGGACACATTTAACTCGCGTCTTATGAATGATGACTTTGATATGCAAGGGAGAATTATGGGGATGTTGCAGGGACATGTCATCTTCTTCAGTGAATGATAAGCAGTGAGGGGTTGTGAGGTGTCCCACCATGGTTTGGAATTGATCAATATCAATATCTTTGGACACTGTTGTATCTACTAATGCTCGTTCAATAATTTCTTTGTGTGCAGGTGAAAGCTTTAAAAGTTCTAAGATGGATATTTGTGCGGGTGTTTTCTGTAATTGCTCCACTAGATTGTATTGTTTGGCAGTGGATGATGCGTTTGTCGTAGGACCCGGAAAAACAACTTTGGCTTTGCTTCTTATGATAGCATGAGAAGGTTCTTGATTTTTCTTTTCTTTAACTACAATCACGTTTACCCCATTATCATATGTATGAGCGTAGTTTACCTTCGCTTTACCCTTGCCATTATTTGTTGTTGATGATTCACCTTTCAAATAGTTTGGAAGCGGAGTTTTAAAAGCTGTATGAGATTCATTTGTTGTATTTCCATCCACAGTTATTATTCCATTATCAATCAAATCTTGGATGACATGTTTCAACCGCTGACAATTATCTGTGTGATGTCCCTTGTTTCGATGGAAATCACAATAATGATTATAATTCCACCAAGGTGGTTTTATTTGAGGTTCATCGTTCCTTTCTTCTGGCAAAGTGATGAATTTATTTGCGAGAAGTGTCTTTAATGTTGAACCAAGGGGTTCACCAATGTTTGTAAATTGCCTTCGAAAGAAATTTTTAATAGTTGCTTTTTGGTGATGGTTGTTTTCTTGAGCCGCTGCTGAGTGAGTGGATAAATTAAAAACCGGTTTCTTTGGTTTCACATTGTTGTTATCCACTATTCCATCATTGACGACATTTCAATTTATATTCCAAAACTTTAGCTTATCATTGTGATTGTTGTTATTAGTGTAGTTAGGAGGATGGACTCCTTTGTATATTTTCAACTCACCTTTCTTTATCATGGCTTCCTCCATTCTGATTCCATTATCAATCATTTTTACGAAACTTTGATTTCCTTGCATTTTTAAATAAAAAATCATTTGATCATTTAAGTTTTCGATGAATATGTCCATTTTTTCATACTCTGGCACTGCATGAGGATACCGCGAAGCTAATCATCTCCATCGTTGTAAAAATGTCATGAAAGGTTCTCAACTTTTTTGTTTGGCATTACATAGGTCTAGCATTGTTATTTCATGTTGTATGTTGTAAGAGTATTGTGAAATAAACTTATCCACCAACTCTGAGAATGATCTGATTCCAGGTAGAAGTTTGGAGAACCATTCCATAGCTAGTCCAATTAAGCTTTTTGGAAATAATGTCATCAGGTAGGTAACCTCATGTGCAAACTCCATACTCATTGTGCAAAATTCTCGTATATGATCTTGAGGGTCAGTGCTTCCATCATATTTTTCATATCTAGGAGTTTCAAAACCTATAGGAAATGGTATCATGTTTAGATTTTTTTTGAATGGATAAGGACATATTTCTTGAAGTGAGTATCTTCTAACATTTCCTCTTTGCATATCTTGAATTTGTGTTTGTAGGGTTTGTATTTGTTGTGTGAGAGTTGTGATAGGATTATCAACATGATTTGTTCTTGCATAACCATGATTTTGCATTATAGGAGGATCTCTATCTCTTCTTGTGTCATCTCTAGTGCTTCTTGTATCTTCATTGGATTGAATGTTATTCCGAATTTCTACTTCATCTCTTTTGGGTATGTAGGTTTCTTCATTGGTTCTGGTATTACTGGGAATTGACATGTCATTCATTTGGAGACTAAAGATATCCTCATATTGTTCGTTATTAGGGGAAGGGTCACTTTTCTTTTGTGTCAATTTGTTCACATCAAAATCTTGGGGGAGTGTAGCACCGGATTTTTCTAACATTAGAAAATATTTTTCTTTTTCCCCTTCCAATAATTTATGCATAAATTTATCGAATTGAGGATCTTTTTTGATGTCTCTGATGTTTTGTTATGTTATTTCTCCTTCAACTTGTATTTCATCTTCATGTTCCATGGTTATATACTCTTCAGTTGTTTCCAATGTTTTGATTTCCATCTCTGCGATTCTTCATCTCTGAGCTCTAGTTAGAACGGACATACACGTGTGTTAGATATTGTGTTAGAATTTGATTGTCCAAAAGTTGTTTTGATAAGTGATCAACTATCAATGTAAATGTGGTAGTGCGACATGACACAAAAAGATGATTCAAATATTTAAAAGTTTGGAAGTTTTTCGATCTTTAGTTTAGGAGTGCAATGATGATGATTTGATAAAAACCAACTCTAGTAGGAATGATATATCCTACGATGTGGGACAAGATTATCCTGACCAAACGTTTCAGTTTCGTGATAGAGGATAATAGATCCTGGTGGGAAACTATGTTTTGGGTGATCAATTTATCAAATAGGGTGATAATGCACTTTGAGATGTTTAGATCTTGAACTCGTTGAGGGTGAGCACTTGAAAATCTTGAGGTGTTTATGTTCAAAATTCTGATTTTGACGGATGATAATTTGACCAAGCGAACAAAGGATACAATCCAAGCACAAAGTGACAAATAACCGATGTTTATGATCACTGCAAATTGATCAAGCAAAAATGACAGATCTGAAAAATGCATGCAATACACAGCTTTGGACTGCCAAATACATAGATTCGTATGACAGACTATACAGCCTCGAACGACAAAAGATACAAGACCATACGACAAACTAGGATTTTCATATGAAAAAGAACAGGCTCGTATGACAATTCCTACTAAGACATATGACTAAAGATTAATCTCATATGACAACTGACCAGTCAGTATGACAAACTTTTTTGAACCATACGACAAGATAAATTCCTCCTACGATAGAGAACAAAATAAAGGTAAATGTGTTTGTTTGGTCGAATTTTGATAAATGAAGTTTGATGTTTTGCTTATGTTTTCCAATTTTAGATGTTGGATTTTTTATTTTAGGGATGAATACATAGAAAACACGTGATATGATAAGTGACCTCAAGCATGCTAAACCCTAAGGAAGTTTTAGCTGAGAGAGAAAACCTTTGCTTGCAAACTTAGGTATACACCCAATAGCTAATCAGAATACGACCGCTGAGTCTCACGCAATGGATTCTTAATGCCGTATTATCCGACTCCAAATGCTAATGGGGGCATGATATGGCAAGTGTCTTGGGAGAGTTACTGTCTCTCTTGCAAAAAGATTATCACCCTTTTGGAGGTGAGTCAGGTAGCTTCTAATTTAACCGGAACTAGTAAGGGATCCATTCGGTGCATTGGGGTATAATACTCAATTAAGAGGTCTCCCAACCTTGAAAACCAAGGTTTTCTATACCCAAAGGTACGAAGGAGAGCTATTCCCGAGAATTGTCATTGACTTGATTTTCATCAAATCACATTTATTTTATAGTGGGTTGGATTACTTGGCATTAGCCGTTCCCACTTAGGTCATTCCCCTCTCACCGACCTTAATGGCTAAGAGTTATTAGTTCCTCGGGAGGGTAGGCCTGCTAAATAAATATACTAATGAAAGCAAAGGATGAGTCTAGCTTTTTGATCACCTAAGAAAGGTGAGAGCATACTCGCCTATCATCAAAACATGTAAAACATGATTGTTCATTTCCATTAGCAAAATCAAGTGTGCCTAGAAAGATTTAAGAAAATACATAAAGTTTTGTTGAATTCTTTTAGGCAACCTACAAAATAGATGCATTAGTAGTCATGATGTGTTTTTATGCAATGAGGCTTTGACAAGCGTAATCTTTGACAATCGTCCTGCAAAAACCAGTTAGGCTGCCAAAAATCTCACAAACAGACCAGGGTTAGCATTAGTATATATCAAATAAAAGCATGAAAACCCTAAAACACAGTCTATTTTAAAACCACAGAAGCAGAAAGTCATACGACATGATTTACTAGCTCGTACGACATAAGTTTAGATCTTGTGAGAATGAAGAAACAAGCTCGTATGACATATAAATGAGCTAATATGAGTAAGAAATGATTTTTGCCCCAACTCACAAATTAGTTCATATGAGCCAACAAAGGAGCTCGTACGATTTTCTGAACCAAACCCGAGCAGAGGCCAAAAATGATAATTCTGGCCCCACAGTGGGCACCAAAACTTTGTGCCTGTGAAGTTTGATACCTACAGTTGCGACACAAAACACTCAATAGATCATTACAAGCATGGTTAGCAAATTTAGAATAAATAAAGATAAAACCATGGCTAATTGATCTACCGCCTCCTAATAAATGCGAGTGTAGATTTGCTCTCAGATTCGGATAAGCAAATTCTAGTGACTTGACTACACCTAGATGGAGGATTTCTAGATGATTATGATGCATTTAAGCTATAAAATTGAATGATTAAGCTACATGATTAAACAATTATGCTAGAAAATAAGCTAGATCTATGAATGCAATTGCCTATAATAACAATTCTCAAATGATATGCTAAGAGATATTATGCCTATAGTAACAATGCATAAGATGCAAATGAGATTAGATGATTATTGCTCTAAAACGGGTTATATTTATAGGATTTCCAAGGCCAGGGGTGAGGTGGCAGGAATCAATGGTCAAGATTGAGTTCGAAGATATCAATGGTGAAATTGTAAGAGGTTGGAAAAGAGGCTGGATGAAAGGGAACATTTGTCATCTCTATGGTGACAAGTTTCAAGAGGCTTCCAAGAGAGGGGACATGTGGCCCAAGAATGCCATGTGTCTCAAGGGGAGAGTATCCACACCATAGAAGGTTAGGATAAGAAGGTTAGGATGTGCAAGCTAAGATAGGTTTAATTAAAGCCAAGCTTAGATGGAATGGGTTGGGTTTAGAAGTGGTTAGATTAGGTGGTTATAAGTTAGGAGGTATGTGGGTAATTTGAATTTAAAAATTCAAATAATAGGAAAAGACTAATTAATTCTCAACAACTCATAAATTGATTTGTTTTAATTAATTAGAAGATTAGAAGAAATGATTTTAAATGGGGAGGGATTAATTAATTTGAATTAATTAATCAAAGGGGACTATTGAAATGAACCTATTAAATAAATCCTTAGATTTTTTAATAAGTAGATGAAAAGGTAGAATTTAATCAAATTCCTGATGAATTCAATTAAATTGGGGAGGTGGATTAATTAAATAATTGCTTATTCAATTGATTATCTTTCGACCATTTTTAGGTGTATACAGTGTCAACAAACCGTCAACTTGGTTTATTAATTTCAAATATTTATCATACAATTTTAAGCATTTGCCCCCTTGATTTTTGGTAAATTTGTAGTTTATAAATGTGGATTGTGCTTTCCATGGGATGAAATTGTTTGTAACTCATTTTGTTAGGAACCTGGGTTCTGATTATTTTTTCATTTTGTCCAATATCATGGCATGTACCTCAGGAGGACTTGAATCAAATAAATTGGGAAGGTGAAAAGGCCCTTTATTCAAATTGAAAATTTAGTTAGCAATTACATACTAGATATAAAAGAAACACCACATGAGAAGGACATAATGCAAGAGATTTACCTTGTGGAAAACTGAATTAGGAAAAAACTCTAATAAATAATCTATTATCATCAATATACTAGTAAGATCCCCTCTAGGAAGAAACTCTAGACACCTTATAAAATTCAAACATGTCCTCACTTCTCCAAGTAATTTTGTCTTTCTTGTAACATAGTGAATTACTAAAATTATGAGTTCATACCATTCTGAAGGATCACTATGAACACGTTAAGGCACCCTCTCACTTATATAGAAGGTGTTAATTTTAGTGATCAGAAGTAATAATAAAACTCAGAAATAAACAATACAAGCAAAAACACAAGACAACACATGTAGATTACCCTGGGAAAACCTCCAGATTGGAGGAAAAACCCAATGTTAAGTTCAGATCAAAGCTTTCAATATAATGTTTGGATTACATGAGAAGATATCAGATATACTTATCTGATTGGTGACTAATCACAATCACTAATTGAAGTCTAATGTGAAGCCCTCCGTTCAGTGCCTAATCCAACAGATGCAAATCTGACTATTGAATGAGCTGTACTCAATGAATCTGCCTGGTTCACTCAAGTTGACTACACTCAGAATAATTAGAATGCACAGTTGATGGCACTTGTAATCATCTCACTCCAACTATTTGCCTCCTTAAGTATTTTTGTAGATGCCATGATGAGGGCAGTTCTGTTGATGCCATTAAACATCTGCACTCAACATCTTTTGTTGGGAGGGAGAGAAAGAGGGAGGGAGGAAGAGTTGGTAGGAGAGGAAAAATAATTTATGTTGAACATCTAATGATTAAATATCTATCTCAAAAGAATTTGTGATCACTAGCTACATTAAATACGTTCTTTATTAAGTTCAATGTTTTAAAATGAAAAGGAAGAGTTAAATGGTTTTGGTTCAATTTGCAATTTTTCTATGTTTAAGTATTTAATTTGGTATATTATACTGAAACATCATTTCATAACTAACATTTCAAATTCTATATAACTAGTTCTAAGAAGAATTCCATTCTTGTGATATCCTTTTGCGTAGTTTGTGAAGGTTATGCATCAAAGTTTCCATAGCCTGATTTTTTTGCTCGTGAAGCTGTCAGATAATATCAGCAAAGAACAAAATAAGGAGACAATTGGTAGATTGTGGTCTAACTTGAAAAGAAAAGGTGATGGAAAATGTTATTGTTCCTGCAAAGTTTGTAAGGGCTTAAAGAATAGAAGACTTCTAATCAAAACAACTAAGAAACATTGTAGGCAACATGATCACATTGAAGGGGGACATGATTATCATCCATTGGTAAGTTGTTCATTATATCATTTTAACAATTTATATATATAAGAAATCACTTGATGATGAGATCATGATCATGGTTTATTTATGTTGATCATTTTTATATAGGTCGAGCACCCTAGGGAACATGATATGGACCAACACAACTCAAAGAATATGGTTTTCAAAGTGGAGGAACATGGAGGTGTGAATATCGAAGCTAAAGATAATGATCCCATGGAAGATGACGATCATGCACCATAAAACACAATTGAAGATGATGGTACAAATACATTGATCCATGACACATTTAGTACTGACACAACTGATTATGATGATCAAGATGACCTTGATGTTGTTCATGATTTACCTCTACTTGAGAAGGCATATGAGGCCCTTTACAAAGGCTCCCAAACAACTCTTCTCTCCACTGTATTGTTGTTGGTGAACTTGAAGGTTACAAATGGTGTATCCAACATAACAATCTCACGTATGTTAAAGTATGTCATATATGTCATTATAGTTAATAATTGGTGAATCATGTACCATTAATATTCTTTATATTAACAAATTATATTTTTTGCTGTAGATTGATAGGTGAGTTTTTGTTACCACCATCAAATATTCTACCTCGCTCATACCAAGAATTATTTGCCATTATGAAAGATATTGGAATGGAGTATCAAGCAATAGATGCTTGTCCCAATGATCATATTATATATCATAAAAAAAAATGAATTTGGAACAGAATGTCCTGAATGTCATATCAGTAGATATCAAACATATCAAATAACAAAAAATGTGCCTCGCAAGGTTCTTCTTTATATTCCCATTATTCCACGTATGCAACGATTATTTAGGTGCACTAGCTTGGCACAATTTATGGATTACCATGCACGCAATAGAAGTTGAGATGACATTATTCGAATTCCTGCAGATGGTTCAACACTTATGGACATAGAGGAAAAGTGACCACACTTTAAAGAAGAACCTCATAATCTCAGGCTTTCATTGGTAGTGGACGATGTCAATCCATTTGGAGAGTTGAGATCTGTTTACTCGGTGTGACCTATTTTTGTTATCAACAATAACATTTCTCCATGGATGTCAATAAAGAGGGAGCACATAATGTTGGCAATGATTGTTCTAGGTATTTTATCATTTAATAGTCATCTACATTTAATTATAAATATTGTAGTTAAATGGTCATAATAATTATGTAATATTTTTGTTCATTCAACTAGGTAAGTAACAAGTTAAAGATATGAATGTATATATTGAGCCTCTTATCGACAAGTTGTTGGAGTTATGGAATGGTGTAACCATCTATGACTTCTCTAGACCAATAGGACAAAGACAATTTCAATTCCATGCAATGCTTGTATGGACAATACATGATGTCCCAGGGTTAACACCTTTTTGTGGTATTTATAGTGTTCAAGTTGCGCATGATAATTATAATTATAATTATAAAAAATTACATATTTAATCGAATTATACATTATCTTGTAGGTATTCAAACAAAGGGAAAATTTGCATGTCCAGTTTATGGTCCAAAGATGAAATCTCGTCATTGAAAAAGTTTAGGAAAATAGGTGTTTCAGGAGTATAGGCACTTCCTCCACAAAAAACATAAGTATCGGAATACTGAAAAACATCTTTTCAATGGGAAAGAAGAGACTACATCAAAGCCACGAAGAATGACACCTCACCTATGGAAGTTGGAATATAATAGAATTAATCGTCAAGGTAATGTCATTCCATCTAATGGTTTATGTTTGGAATATGTATTTATCTATCATGTTTTGTTTACTAGATGATATAATTGATGATCGTGAAGGTTGTCAAGGTATGGATGACCACCTTCCAAAGGGAATAAAAAGTTATCCTAGACAATTTAGTAGGTTGCCCTACTATGAGTAGCTACAAATTGTGCATTTGTTTGATACTATGAATATTGAAAATAATATAATAGAGACATTATGGAAAATATTGGATGAAAGGCGTGACAAAGAAACAATTGTCAAAATTTTTAGTGACATTCAGGAATCTAATCATGCAATGAAAAATGTCATTCAATCAAATAGAAATGGAGACCAGATTAATATAAGTGCCCTTCCTTGGTTATTAACGAAGCAACAAAGCAATGCTATAAAATAAGTCATACGAAAAATTTGATTTCCCACAAGATTTGCTGCGAACATAAACAATCTCATATCAAAGAAAAGTGAATTTGGGCTAGGGATGAAAACACATGATTGACATACCTTCATTAAGGTAATTCATATTCTTGTGTATTTACTATATATTTGTATACTGTGCATGTACTTTTCATTGTATTATGTTAGAAAACAATAAAAAGATCATTTTATAATTGTTGCAATACGTTCTACCTCTATCTCTCCCAGACCACTTCGATAATAATGTCAAGCAAGTCATATATGATCTTGGAAAATATATGAGGTAAGTAGTGACGTTTGTTCAATTTTTTGTATAGATATTATTTTTGCGATTTGTTTTACTTGTTATGTAATATATTATATATTATTTTGTAAAGTCTCATTTATATATTTTTGTGTCTTGAATCTCTTGTAGGTGGTTGTCATCTAAATAAATCCATAAAGAAGATATTAAATATTGGAAGAGAAAAATTCCTCATCTAATGTGTGAAATGCAAAAGTGTCTACCTTCAACTTTTTTCAATGCACAAGAATAATACCTCATACACCAAGTTGAGGAGATTGAATTGTGTGGACCTGTACACACTAGGTCAATGTGGATGGTTGAGAGGCACTTGAAATTTTTGAAGGCTTTGGTTTGAAAAAGAGACAATCCTGAGGGTTCTATGGTGGAGGGATATATGGTATACCAAACTATGGTGTACATTACTAAATATCTTCCTAAGTTTGCAGCAAAGATCCACGTAGATCGCATTTGGGATCCCAACCCCATTAACAAATTTGAAGGGGAGTACTTGATGGGGAAAGATAGATTGAGGAAAGTGAGAGGTGATTATAAGATTTTATTGTAGTTAATTAATTCTTAATCTTCAAAATAAATTGGTTGTAAGTCGTCTATTTGTTTTTTGTATAGTTGGTTGAGAGTGGGATGCACTATATTTGTATATTGCAAACAATCTTGATTGGATGACAATATGGATTGAATGATGTCAACATTCTTGTCGCACATTAACATGGGAAGGTGTGGCTTCATTGGTTAAAGAAGCTCATCATAATGGAGATTCCAATGTTACACAAAGGGAAATTGATTTAGCATAAGGTTTAAGAGATAAACAGGTACGTATAAATTTATTAATCACCCATATGTTTATCAACTCACGGTGCAATAATTTTTACATGTTTGACATATTGCAGGTCAAACACCACAACACTATGTGCTTCAATGGTCATAAATTTCACATCAAAAATTTGGATGACACAAAGAAAAATTGTGATTATGGGATAACTGCAATCTTTGAGGTGACCAATATTTCATTTAGAAACAACATATATCCTCAAGAGTCTCAAAATCGATACTATGGCATTTTGGATGATATACTTGAGTGTGACTTTAATTCCTTCAAATTAGTTCTGTTCGTTGTCAAATGGGATAGGCTATGACTGAATAAAAATGATCCTGATAGAACTGTTATTGAACATGATAATGGATTTATAATGGTTAATACAAGGTCATTTGAGCTAGTTGGGGATGAGCCCTATGTTCTTCCAAGCCAATGTGAGAAGGTATTTTACTCAAAGGTTCCACATAAACTGGGTTGGTCATTTTTTGTTAGACATGATCCAAGAGGAAGGGCGATAAAGTATAATGTGATGGAAGAAGAAGATAGCAAAGAAGTAGAAGATGATGTAGATGATGATCATGATTGACAGTTAGTCGATGATGTTCCGAATGGAAATGTTCATGAAGAAGAAGCTGATGATGATGGTGATGGTGATGGTGATGGTGATGGTGATGGTGATGGTGATGGTGACGGTGATGGTGATGGTGATGGTGATGGTGATGATGGTGATGATGATGACGATGATGATGATGATGATGATGATGATGATGATGATGATGATGATGATGATGATGATGATGATGATGATGGCAATGATGATCATGATGGTCATGATGATGAGTTGAATGAAGAAGAAGATCAGTGATATTTTTTGAACTTTGTGTTTATTTATGGAATGTGGACTGTTTATTAGCTATGTGATGGATGGTGATTTATGAAGCATATGTGATGGATTACATGTTTATGATGATACATATGTGATGCTTATGATGCTCAATTACATATATGATGATACATATGTGATGCTTATGATACATATGTATTTATTGTTTATCAAATTACAAATGTAATGGTTATGATGCTCAATTGTTGGTGTTGATTTCATGTATATATTTTGTGTGATGCTGCCACCCTTGGTGGAAATAGGTAATTGACTACAGACATCATCAATCCTTTAGTTGAGGTTCCCGCATAGTCTACATAAAGTAAAGGTAAGGAATAAAAAAATATACAATGATTATGATGACTGCATATTGTTCATGTTGTGTACTATGTAATTTTAGTACACGTATCATGTGATTTTTAGCTAACATAAGATAATTAAATTACATATACAGGAACTTGAACCCCTTTGACGAGGATCCTACATAGTCCCATGGATCGATAGGTATAAGTCAATACACCCTATAGAAACAATTTATTTTTAAAAAATTACTAGGAAAACAAACTTCCTCAATTTTTCAAACCTCGACATTAGAAACAAATCTAATATAGTTATCAACACTTGAGGCCCCAGTTGGACTTATTCAAATTTTAATCTCAACATCAACTTTAGGGCTGACTTCTTCATCAAAATTACCCTCATTTGAATAATATCTCTCTCATTACCAACTAACTCTCTCATATGATGGAGTGCAGGTTTCACCAAATAGGTATTTGTCAGATGTGTCTTCCTTGAGTGAGGGAAATGCAGGAATAGAAGATGAAAGTGAAACATGTAGTAGATCTAAAATAGGGAGATCAACTAGAGGTCAAAAGATTAGAAGAAAATTCAATAAACGCATGGAATTTTTCCTTTCTCAAGGGGGGTCATGTTCTTATGATGATGAGACCAAAAGAGGCATTGAGGTGCCCTTGAGGTACAAATATCTACAAAAACAATGGGTACCCAAGGAACTTCCTCTAATAAACACTATTTTTTGTGTTAACGAGAAGATATATCACATAGCACCTTCGTCATTACATAGTTTGGGCCTATTTTCCATGGACAAAATAAAGGTTTGTTACAACAAAGTTGCTGAATTGATGGAGTATGTCGGACCTTGTTACAATTAAAAAGTTTGGATGCAGATTGTTTGATATAAAAAAGTATGCGTAGGTATGCACTGTCAATAAATTATATACAACAGAAAGATAATGACCAAAGTAAAGGAGTGGCTATATACATTGATGGAAGGCCAAAAGAAATAGTGAATATTGAAGTTTTTATAAATAGTACACAATCTGGGCCAACTAATAAGCAACCCAATTGCATATTTGAGGCACGTGAGGGAAATCGTGTATTCATATGTGATATAAAATCAATAAGTGCAGGGGAAGAGATGCTAATCGATTACAATTTGAATTATATAGATACAAACAAAGTTACTATCATGGGGGTGGTACGTAGTATATACCATTTAAACCAACTTCCAATTAATGACTTCAATATACCATTTTATTATTAAGTTTTTTTACAAAGTCTATTGGTTTGATTTTGCTAACGTTTTTTATATTTTTTCTTTGTCATAGGGCGACATGGATCCATCACATAGCATAGACAAGGATGTAGGTCCCGACACTTTTATCGAGCAGGTAAACCTCATTGTAATTGTACAAATTAGATTGAAGCAAACTGTTACATTATTATGTTCTTTTTTTGAGTGTTTTGGAGTAATTTTGATAGTGTTAATAATATTCTTGTCATAGATGGATGTTCAGAGAAAGGGAAAGGGATCTATAGTACCTCAACACCTCTATAGGGATGTGAACTCAACAGTATTATCTGATGATGACATCACATTTACCACAAACCCTATAGAAATGATCAAAAAGTCTATTAGAAAAATTAATAGAGAGATTCTTGCTTTGGCATCCATGAGCCCCCAGATTGATGAGATAAAAGAGAGGGTGCAACAATTGATGCGGACAACACAAAACTTGCAAGTAAGCAGTAATCAAAGCTTGAATTATAACCAAAGTTCAATAATGGTTTATATTTTATTCCCTTTTATGTCATTAACTAAAATATGCACATTATGTTTTCATAGGATTTTATGAGTCCTCATCAACTTGGTGGCCATGATCAGAGTATTATAGGTAGTTCAGGTGACGACCATGTTATATACATTAAAACTACTCCTTCTTTGGACTTGTGAACTTGCTTTTTTAATGATAGTGTTATTGATCATATATTTATTATGTAGTTGATGAAGAGATATCTAGTTGATGCTCTTCATGACTGATCATTCATACCTTAGGGAAACAAACCCCCTTACACATCCCTTCACTTGTTCTCAACAAACCCCCAACACATCCTTTTTTTAGATCCTTGAATTGGATCAACCTCTCACTTCATCACATAATTTTTGAGAGCTTCATACCGTGATTTGTTCTTCACCGTCAACTCACCTCTCACTATATGATACTCTCTCATTTTAAACCTTGTCACATTCTACTTGAGCTCAACTACCAACAAGACAAGCTATATGTTCAAGAAGCTCAATGTTAGCCTTAAAATTGTGAATGTACCAAGCATTTCAAACATTATACCTTAGCGTATAATTACCCTTGTCCCCCAAGAGTGTTCTTTCACTGTCCTTATCTCATTAATGTTTGCTCCAATTGCCCAAGTACTCATAATTTGCACTTACTCATAAAATCCTTACAAATTCCAAAACCTAAAAATAAGGAACCCAAACTACCATTCATTGTGACTGTCATGATCACTCAAGTAGATAGAAAATTTCTTGGCTTATCACTTTGAGCACCCAAAACACATCATACTTGATACTGTCTCAGACATATTAGATATTCAAACATAGTTTGCAACCCATAGACACTCTACTCATGCCATTTTGAGTGCCTCAACACCTTAGGATCAATATGTTGGATCTCAAATCAACAGATTGGATAGGTTCTAAGGAAATGCCAACTCCTATGATCAAACCCTCCAATTGACTTGGCCAACTTATAGAGTGAACCTATTTGGTTACGAACTACCTCACTTTAGGCTTTGCAAGACCTAGGCAGGTATACTTATTCACTAGTGGCTTTTGATAACTAATGCTTTTTATAGCAGATTGGGTATATTGGTCTAAATTATTCCTTGCCTCAGAATGGAATAGTTTCCTAGGATAGGTGATTTCAGATGAGTTCAAGATTGTTGTTGTGAAAGCTATTCGATCTTTGTACTTGAAATTTATATGTATATATACTATTGCTAATTGGTTCTATGAATCCTACTCAATTATCCTATAGTTTTAATGCAAAGGTAATTAATATGGTAACGGTTGTGATTTGTGAATGACCAATGTCTTATCTATTATTTGGGCTACAGAGTCTTATATTTATTTAGGACAGTGTGTGATTTGTGAGACAATTTTTAAACCTGACCCTTTGGTAAATATGTCAGTTACTGTTTCTTATTAGATCTGCTAATGTTTATATCATAAATCACTTGAATGAATTTAACCTTAACCTAAAAGGGTCATCCAAGGAAGGAATACAAAGAACAATTACAATTCACAAGTAGATCCTTTTAATCCAATTTCATAACATAGAAACATAAACTTCACTGTAAGAATATAAATAACCTTATCTCCTTTAGATAATATCACAAACAACTACCTACAAAAAATGTGATAATCCACAACACATATGCATAGAAAAATGACTAATTCTATTAAAACTTCCAAAATGGTACAATAGTATGCCAAAGGCTATAGTATTTGTTTGATATCTAGTATTCTAAAAATGTCTCCATTTTATAAAATGTGCTCATATAAATAAGTGAGCAACACCTATTCTATGAGAAGCTACGTCTTTTCATCATTAACAACCTAATTACAATTTCTTAACAAAGTGAAAGATAAAGAGATTAAGCATGCCAAGATGATTAATATAACTGTCACTCTTATAGCATCTAATGGCCACACTCTTTCTTTTCATATCTGTCTCCAATGAAAAGAGATCAAACACTGTCCAGTTGACATGTCGGGCTACATCTTCATCTTGGTTAAATCGGGCCACGACTTTCTCCTTAATCTGTGCAAATTCCTTTTGCCATTTCTCTAATGGAGCCAGTTTACCATCCTTGTAGACAACCGGTATTGTTGCAACACAATCTTCATCCAATGTTTGGAGATATTTATTCAATGTGTTTGTGTATTTGTCATGCTCCATCAGGTATTGGTCCCCTTTAACTCTTTCTTCTGCAGTCATGGCCTCATTGTCCTTCAATACATCTTGCAATCTTGCTTTTAATCTCTCATGCTCTTTTGAAGATTTCACAATCCTTGTGTATACTTTCCAATATTGGCTAGCATGTGGCAACATAGCTTTGAACCTGTGCTCAATGACATCATTTTCCAATTTGTTCATCTTCTATTGGGCACTGGTTAATTGCTTAGCCAACTTTTCAGCCTTTATACTCCAGTAGGTGGCATCAGAGATAGCATCTAAGACCCTTAGGTTGGGTTGAAAACCCATATCTGGTTCATATCCCTCCATAATAGGAGTCTTTTGTGAAAAATGTCCTTGTAGCCTCTGGATTTCTTCAGTAGCCTTCTCATACAAGCCTCTGTAAGTGTTGTTCTCTTTGACCAAAAACTTTGTTTGTTCCTGATTTAGTTTTTCTACATCCACGTTCAATTTGGCTGTGATTCTGGGATCAGTTTTCCCAACTTGATGGATCATCAGGTGGCCAAAAACTTGATTTGTATCGACAAGTATGGGTCTCTTCTTCTTCTTTGGATACAAGGCCCATACTATGAGAGCCTTTTGATGTGGATCATATCCTGAGCGCATAAAGATCTTGTCTATCTCCTCTGGTATGATCTGCTTGTTGGGATCTTGCTTCTTGAGGAAACTGTCAAATAACAATGCAAACCTCATGTCCCACCCTAAGTAGATTAGCACACCAACATCCTTGAGTAGTTGCCTTCCTTTCTCAGGTGTCATCTCTTTCTTAGCAAGGTCCACCTCTTCTTGTAACCTTTGGGCTTGTTCCTCCTTTGTTTTCTCTTTCATAGTAGTCCTAATTTGTATTCCTTTATGCTGGTATAAAAATGTATCAAATTTTTTAGAGGAAATGAAATCATCATCAGCAATGAAACCTTCATGTTCAAACATCCTTATATCTCCAACATCTTGTACATTGTACTGTCCCGTCATCATATCCATCTGCACACCATCGTCAAATCTAGGAGGATACTCTTCTATAGGAGAGTCAACTGGAAAAACATTAGAAACAGATTGAGGAGACAATTGGGCCAAGGGCTTTGTATCCCTGATAGTTTTGATGTGCTTCCCATAGACATAAGCAGGCACTCCCTTAAGCAAATCTAACTCATGCTCCATAAGTTTATTTGCTTGATCTAAGGGATCTTTGATGTTTTGAAGCATGTCCTCGTTTATTCTCCCTTGAAAGATCTTCCATTTGTAGGCTTTGAACACTGCTCGTACTTAGCCCTTTTTTCATTAGCTTCTTCCCTTCTTATGTTTCTAATGAAATCATCAGGCATGAGTGATACATGCCCTCCAACTTTAAGTTTCTAGGATGACCTCGCTGCCCCTATGTATCCCTCTAGATCAAAGTTTGGCCTAGGGTCTCCTTCTACCATCTTGTAATAATCCAATTTATCCTGTAGTAAACCATAGCTCTTTCAACTTTTGACAATAAAGTCTGAAAAGACCAGTAATCTAGGCATGATGGATTATTTTTCATGATCAGTTAAGTGCTGGGCCTTTACTATTGACAATTTCCTGAAAATATCTAGGTATGCCACTCTGTTAGGCACAAATATAGGCAATACATGTGGTTTTCCCTCAAATCCATACACTCTAGTGAAATCCAAAAAGCACTATAAATCTCCCCAGTTGTGCTCAATTGCAGTGTCTTCACCATAATCCTTTGGCCTTAAGAATCTCTGAATTTCAGGTGACAATGCATGATCACACGGGTGTCCCAATAATCTATGTAGTGTCTTAACAAAGTATTCCTCAAAGTGCCAGTACTAGTTGTTGCTGTATCTTTGGTCCCATGAAGATATCCATAGTTACACAGGCTTCCTTATCCCAACCTTATCATACGCCCTAATGCACAACTCATCTGGCCATAGCCCTTTGTGCTGCCCAACATATAATAACATGTGCATAAGAACAGAGTAATACTTGAAATGCACATTAATCACATCTCCTTTCAGTTTTTCTAGTCCATGATTGATAGCATCAACAAGATAGGTAGAAAAATCCAATAACTGGGGACCTTTAGATTGCAAATTTGCACAGATGACCATAGCCGCTATATCCATCAAGGGATGAGCCTCTATTCCCAGAACCTGAGCAACGCAGTAGTAGGTATACTTGAAGTAGGGATGAAACAAATTGACATCATATGGAGCTTTGCCATCTTTACCAAACTGTACTATCAATCCTGCAACCCTGGGTCTATGGATAGGGAGTCTCCACCTTTTATAGATGTCCCCTAGGTTGAAGTACTCTTGTGTCAATTTCTTAGTATCAATTTGCTCTTTGAATTCCCAATCCAAATCAAACACTGTCAATAAATTCCTTGGTAATTGATAGTATTCGTCTCCCTATATAATCATATATGGTCCTGGTCTTGGTGTCATAGTTGTTGGCTAGGGATTTCATGAGTTCAAAATTCACAAAGACATTAGCCACTACCAATTTCCCCAAATTCAACCTCCACTATTCACAGGCTCAGGTGCACTCCTTCGTATATACCAAAAAATAAATATTTCATGACCCCTTATCTCTGTCCATGTATCTCCTAGGCCTTCAAATCTATTCTCCAAACCTTCCTCATCTATTTTAATTTTTTTAGACCTAAGGTTTGACACAAGACATTGGTCAATTAGGTTCTGGGCTAGAGAGCGCCCTTCCTTTTTCTGCCTCTTAGGTTTGTCTTCCGGGGGTTGGGTCTTTAACTTTCCTAGCCTTATTCTTTTTAGAAGATGACCCCTCCTTTATCACTACAGAGCTGTAAGAGTGAAAAAACTTACTTGAATTCTAGGTAGACCACTCGTGAATTTGATTTTGAATCGTCTCGGCTCTCCGAAGCTCGCTACAAATTCTTCAAGTGTTGCTCAGAAGTGTTTCCTCTTTTGTCAATTTATCGTGCATTCATGATGACTTTATCAGTTACCAATACCAGTTACACAACGGTCACAAAGGCATTTATTTGAATTTATGATGAATTGACTTTATTAAGATTTTTATTGATCCTCATGGCAGAAAGTAATCATTCATATAGTAGCACTTCATATTGTCCATCGATGCTCATCAATTTTATGGCTGCACCCTTTTTTTGATGGAATCATGTACTTAGGTGGCTTAACCTTATCTTCCCTCGAAATGTCATGTTTCATCGATGTCTCTGTAGTTTTGATGAAACCACCATTATCATTAAGGAGCTTTGTGGCTTCATCAATTTCTTCACTTTTATCGAAAGGCTCTACCTCACATGTTTATGTCGATATAATCCCCCATCAGCTCATCGAAACCCTATTTTTGGTGGGAATCCTGTCATCGCCATTTTTTTCAACTGTCTTATTTCTTTTGAGTATGTAGATAACAATCCCTCATTATTCGGCTTCTGCATGGGTCATTGATGATTTTTTTTTTATGTCGGCAAGAGAATGTCATTCTTCGACTTTTTGTTTTTTCGATGAAACTGTGATCGTCGGCCAATAACTTTTGCACCTCTTTGACACCTTCCTTTTCTCAAAATGTCTTATCGATGAGAAAGCTATCTTCGGTCAACATCTTTTGTGCCTCTTTGATAGGTTCTTTTCTTCAAAATAGCTTTGTCAATAAAATATCCATTGGTTCATTCGATATCACTCTTTCGGCCAAACTTCTTCCCTTGGCGAGTTGTTCACATGTCTCATCGAAACTCTTTATCGGTGGGACGAATCGTGATTTCCTCGATGTACTGTATGTCGATGGAACTAATGCTTTTGGTGAATCCTTTTGGAAGCCCATCATGGCCAAGATTTGTCCAATAAGTCACTTTATCTATAGGATAATGGTAGTCTTCTTCGATAGAGTCATTTCTGTTAAACTGGGCATTTTGGTGAAGGATTAGTATGTATATCTGATGGCTTAGGATTCTGATGTCAATGGAAATGTGAAGGGTTCTATCAAAATTCTTAAGGGCATGTTTGATTTCATTTTTTCTAAAGAAAACTTCTGTAGCTTCAATTGAAACCACGAGATTCCATTAATTTAAATTCAATGCTCAACAGTGGCTCTGATTGGGGATGGAGGTATACTATGGATGCCTTCAAGAATCGAGAATCTTTGGTTAATAGATACATACTAATGGAAATTCACGGTATACACAATGAGAAAGCAATCCTACTCTACTTTACATGGAATTATATTGTTTCAAGAGAAAAATTTCTTCAGGAATTGTCCATGTATCGGCAAATACTGACTCTCTCCTGTTGCACTTTATATGAAATATGAGTCTTTTCCTGCCTTCTCCAGGATTATATATGGTCCTAGCAAAAGAGCCTCAAACTTCGCATGCTTGCCTTTCTCCTGATTTCTTGCATCCCACATCAAGACCCAATCACCTATCTCAAATTTCCTATTTGTTGTTCTCTTGTCATACAATCTCTTCATTTGATTTTGTAATTTAATATTTTGTTTCTGGGCCTCTGTCCTAATTTCATCCAGCTCTATTGATTGCACAAGCCTTTCTTTCATAGGATCAATGATATCAATCTCTTCCTATACTATGAATTTGTGAACAAGCAAGAGGTTATCCAGAGGAAGTCTAGCTTTCTTTCCATAAACTAACTAAAATGGAGATTTTCCTGTAGAATTATTCACTGTTATCCTATCTGCCCAGATGGCTAGATTCAATTTAGAATCCCATGCTTTCTTATTTTGTCCTAACATCCTCTAAATAATCTTGAGAATATTTTTATTACTAGACTCAACTTGTCCATTACCTTAGGGATGATAGGGAGATGAATGAGATATCTTGATGCCAAACTCTTCACAAAGGTGTTGAATTCTTCAGATCTAAAACACATACCATTGTCTGTGATGATTCTTGCAAGGACACCAAATCTGACAATGATGTTTTCCATCAAGAATCTGATCACTACTTTACTAGTAGCTTGTTTGGTAGGGTTTTCTTCCACCCATTTAGTCAGTGGCTACCAAGATCCATCTGTGTCCTCCACTAGATTTATCACATATTACCCCTATGAAATCCAATCCCCATTGTTGAAATGGTTCTTCAACTTGCATTGGTCTTAATGGGAGTGCTCCTTGGTATTTCATTTTTTCTGAGAATTTTTGGCATGCTTCACACTTTCTAACATACTGATAGGAATCATTAAACAAATGTGGCCAATAATACCCTGCCCTTAATATCTTGTGAGCTATAGTTCTGGCAGAAAAATGACCACCACACACTCCACCATGCATTTCTTGTAATATTTTGTCTGCCTGACATTCATCTAAACACAATAGTAATATTCCATCTCTGTTTTTCCAATATAAGTCACCATTAATGATCACATACTAATGATTTTAACTTCAAGGTCCTCTTTTGATTATCAGTCATATTTTCTGGACACTTCATATGTTTAAGATAATACATAACATCTTTGTACCATATTGTGTGCTCGATTTTGAAACTGGCTTTCTCAAGCCCCACTTCATTTACTTGAAATCCTTCAAAATCTGCCCCTACCATGAGTTTAGCTAATCCCTGACCCTTAATGACTTGTGAAATCTTGATCTCAATGTTAAACTCTTGGATTTGATTGATCCATTTGCACCTTTTTCTTGTTACTTCTGTTTGTCTGAAAATATCTTTCACTACTGCATTAGGAACATAAGCTGTGATCTCTGCCCCTACTAGGTATGGTTTGAAGTGTTTTACTACTCTTACTAGAGCATAAACCTATTTCTCATTTATATCATATTTGATCTCAAATGGGCTCAACGATTTTCTGAAGTACGCAATGGATTTCTCACAACCATTTTGGTTCTTCTGTAGTAATACTGCTGCTACCATGTGACAAGAGGCAAAAGAGAAGATCAGAAATGGTTTGCTAAAATCTGGTGATATTAGTACTGGTGCCTCAGATATTGCCCTTTTGATTACTACAAAGGAATCCAATTCTTCTGCATCCCAATCTATCTTGGCTCCCTTCTTCAACATCTACACTATAGGCTTTACAATGTCTGCAAAGTTTAGGATAAATCTCCTGACAAAGATGATTTGTCACAAGAATGACTGAAAGACTTTAATGGTTTTTGGAATGGGGACTTCATTGATTTCAACCACTCTTTTAGGATCAATTTTTACTCCCTCCTTGAATACTATGTGTCATAGGAGCTTTCCTTCCTCAGCTCCAAAATGACATTTCTTTTGATTAAGAGAGATCCCATATTCTAAAGCCTTTTTGAATATTTTTTCAAGGTGATTGCAGTGGTTTTCAACCCTTTTTGAATAAGCGGTTAGATCATCCTAATATACCACCATTATCACATCTATTATCTCTACAAATGCTACATCCATTTCTCTTTGGAAATTTGCTCCAGCATTAGTTAGGCCAAATGGCATCCTTGCATACACATACGTACCCCATGGTGTTGTAAAGGTTGTCTTGTATTGCTCAGCCTCCCTCACTTTTACTTTGTTGTAACCTGAGAATCCATCCATCATAGATAATAGTTCACATCTAGTTACCTTTGTAACATGATATCCATATTTGGTAATGGGTAGTTATCTTTCAAATATGATATATTGAAGTTCCTGAAGTCTACATAGAGTCTTATATCTCCATTCTTTTTTCTGACAGGCGCTAGGTTTGAAACCCAAGTGGAATACCTACAAGGTTTGATTATCCCTGCATCTTTCATTTTTATTATTTCTTCTTTCATCTTAGGTAGCAAGGTTGGATTTATAGGTCTTTGTTTTTGTCTAAATGGCTTGGCATCAGGTTTAAGGGGTATTTCATGTTGGAAAAGATCTTCTCTATAGGCTTTGAGGTCATCATATGACCATGCAAAAATGTGCCTATACTTTCTAAGCAATATTATCAGTTGCTGCTTCATTTTAGGAGTTAATTTCTTTCCAACAAACACATGCCTTGGTGACTCCTCATTTCCCAAGTTAGCTTGTTCAACACCACTTTCTCTAGCTGCAAGCACTTTAGTTTCTATTCTGTCTTGTGCATTGAAAGTTCTTTCTAATGCAACCAAACCTCTTGGTATTTTGTTTGATTTCAGCTGTATGATTTCCTATCCAAACAAGGTTTCTTTCCCATCAGTCTCTTCCACAAAGTCATTAAAGTTAATAGCCTATGCCTGATAATGATCCACACACTACAAGAAGTTTAGCAAGTCAGCATCATTTTGAAAAAAATGCTAGTTGTATAGGTTATTAGGGATAGAAGGTCTGAATTTTATCTCCACTTTTGATATCCCATTCAATGTCACATCATTCTCCTTTAGTGCAATATTCACCAGAAACTCAGCCATTATGTTTTTTGACCTATCAACCCAATTTATTTGAAAGACATCAAACAATTCGATGGTGCCCCACACTGCATTCCTATATTTCTTCAATCTAATATGTTTAGAGGCATATTTTTCCTTAATTTGGGACACTATCAGTTCTGAGTCCCCAAATACACTAAGGATTTTAATTCCATGCTTAACTGCTAAGTTCAGTCATGTGATTAGAGCCTCATACTCAACAATATTGTTTGTACATTCAAATAGTAACTTGAAAGAATACTTAAATGTTTCTCCACTCGGTGAAATGAATAGAATCCCAGCCCCACTTCCTCCCTTACTGCACGAGCCATCAAAGTACATGTACCACACTTGATCATTTGTTTCTTTGATGCAAGACTCAATTGGAGACAGATCCTTAGTCTTTGGCTTTGTCAATTATAATTTAAAATTATCCATGTCTGACTGAATAAAATATATTGGCTCAGGCATTTCCACATCCTCAATGATATATGAGGAACAAGGCTCTCTTTCAATTCTCACTTCATGTCCGTTCAATGGTATGATTTCATATGACAAATCCAATTGGACATGTCCCCCTATCAGGTTTGACTACTGTCTGGATAATAACATTCCATAATTTGGAGGGACATCCACTACCGTGATGTCTGTCTTGTAGGATGCTTCGGGGCATGCTTCTAGCTTGAACCCTACATCTTTCATAACACCCACCACTGGAACAAATCTATTATCCATAGCGTAACACTTGCCAAATGTTGTATCCACCCCCATTCCAAGCTCTTTCATAACTCCCACAGGCATAACATTTATTGCTGCTCCTGAATCAATCATGTAGTTTTTAATCATCTTATTATTGATCATTAGAGTCAGGTAAAAGGGATCTACTTGGGAAGGATTTTTTTGTTATTGTTGACCATAAATATATGGTTTGAGCTGGATCATGTTCACCATTATTGTTTTGACCACCCTGCTTGTGTTCTTTCACTTTATCTCCCGAGACATCTGTGATCATCCTTATAGTCTTCTCTCTATATTCTGAGAACTTCATCATCTCAAGTAATGGCACAAAGACCTTCATTTGTGTCAAAGCATTGGCAATGTCAAATGATGTGGCAATAGGTATTGGGGAAGTAGCTGTCATATTCTCCCTCTCTCTCTTTTGTAGTTTTGTTATCTGAACCTCTTTCTCTTTGGTTTTTCTTGGGTCCTTATCTTGGTTATTACTCATTCTATTTATTGGTTTAGATATTTTATTGACTTCTTTTATGAACATTCCAGAGGGCTTTCCCTGCTCGAGGTTTATGGTTCTATTTCTGAGAGCATAGGTTCTTTTGTCTTGTTCCACTTCAGCCGCCATGATTCTTTCCCTTTCTTCCTCAATGGGGACCCTGAGTTTAATCTCTTCTTCCTCATTTGAGAATATTTGCTGCATACAACATTGCTGATCGATCCGTCCGGAACTTACATCACCATCCCCTTCTTCCTCGGATGAGTTATATTCTTCGAATGATAGAAAATTTATGGTGTGGTCATCTATATACCCTTCACATTCTTCTTCTTCTTCTGGCAGTTTCTTTTCCACTATACATTAGTAAGGAGAATATGGCATGTCTAAGGCAAAGAACCACAGGTTATCATTTGACACTTGATTAACAGTTCTTTTCAGAGGATCTGGTGTTTGCATATTATCCTTTTGACTCTTCTCCACTAGTTTCCCATCCTTCCAGGTAGTGTTGTAAGGCATATCGTGTAGTTTGGGTCTATCGTGATAGAAGAACTGTTGTTTTTCTATTTTATTTACCTTCACAAACAAATATTTTAGAACATTTAATACCTTGTCCAATTTATCTTCATCTTTAGTTTGTTTGGGAGCTTTTGGGTTGAACAACTTAGTATCTTCTCTCTTCCCAATTCTCCCAATAGATTTTCTATTGTTTTGTATAGTTATGGCAGGTTTCATAACTCCTTGAAGAGTTGTAGGGTTTTTTGTTCTGAGTTCATAATTTGTCTTGCTGTCTAAGGCATTTATATAGCACAAGATGCTTACTTCTGGGACTAGTTTTATCCTATTAGGAATTTTGTTTATAACTCTGTTAACTATTTTATTGAAATCGACTACTGTCTCATTAGGTTCCTTTTTGATACTTATGATTTCATGAAGTGCAAACTCAGGGCTATTTTGATCTCCATACTGTTCGAGAAAAAGTCTCCTAAACTCTGCAAGGCTACTTATTGAAGCATCAGGTAATGTTCTGAACCAATCTTGTGCATCTTCTGTTAAAGACTGCATGAATAACTTCATTTTAACATCTTCATATGGGAGGCATAAATCTTCCATGACTGTATCAAAAGATTTGCAATGTGTTTCTCTTGTGATAACATTACTCCCAATAAATTTTGGTACTACAGCACTTATTTCATTTAGGATGGGATGAGGATACACCATCATTCCTAAAAAGTCAAATTATTTGATATGTATTCATCAATCCATATCCTCCCTAGAAGAAATTCCCATGGTTTTGACTCATGTTATTATAATGGGGAAATTGGTTTCAGGGTTGGAATTGAGTTTGATATACAAAGTTGTTATACTGATTGTACTGATGTTCAGGAGGTACATGGGTGTATGCACAATTACCATTCCCATGATCATATAAGGGGTTTCCAGTTATCTTATAGGTATTGTTCTTTACATTGGTTTCATCTTTATGATTTCTTCCCTTGTCCGACCCTTGGGTTGCATGTTCACATCTTTCTTTATACTTATCCAGGTCATGATCAATATCATTTTCATTAACATTGATACCCAACCTAGCACATAATTCCACACACTCCCTTGTTCTTCTAGTATCTTTCATTTCGGTGGCCACATCTAGCATTTGTTTCATCAAATCTGCAAAACAGTGTGGTGCATCCATCTTGCTTGAACCTGAGGAACTTGATGTATTTGCTCTCGAATTTGGGCAATGATTTTCAAAACCAGGAGGGAATTTTCCTTTTCATGCTTTATCTGCAGTTGTCAAGTCCTCATTTCTTGGGCATGAAGGAATTGTATGGTTCTATTTATTCCAAGCTGACTGTGAGTTATTTTCAGAGTAATGCTGGTTATACATCTCATTCATGAAACCATTCATATGTTCCATTGGATTGTCTGTCGGTTCTTTGTTTCGTTATTTCTTGTTTCTTTTCTGATCAAAGTTCAATTATATTATTGGATGGACTTGTGTTATTGACCTCCTCCCATACATAAAACTTCTTCTCTTTTCTTCAGAGTCGCCACCTCTCCCTAGAGAGGAAATTTGTTTCTTTTTTATACGAGTTCTCTCCCACAACAGTCTTTTTAAATAAATACTGTCCCTAGCAGAGTCGCCAATCTGTTAGATCTCAAATCAACAGATTGGATAGGTTCTAAGGAAATGCCAACTCCTATGATCAAACCCTCCAATTGATGTGGCCAACTTATAGAGTGAACCTATTTGGTTACTAACTCCCTAACTTTAGCCTCTGCAAGACCTAGGCGGGTATACCTATTCACCAGTGGCTTTTGATAACTAAGGCTTTTCATAGTAGATTGGCTATCTTGGTCTAAATTTTTTCTTGCCTTAGGATGGTATAGTTTCCTAGGATAGGTGATTTCAGATGAGTTCAAGATTGTTGTTGTGAAAGCTATTCGATCTTTGTACTTGAAATTTATATGTATATATACTATTGCTAATTGGTTCTATGAATCCTACTCAATTATCTTATAGTTTTAATGCAAAGGTAATTAATATGGTAACGGTTGTGATTTGTGAATGACCAGTGTCTTATCTATTATTTGGGCTACAGAGTCTTATATTTCTTTAGGACTTAATGTGTGATTTGTGAGATAGTTTTTAAACCTACCCCTTTGGTAAATATGTTAGTTTACTCATTTCTTATTAGATCTGCTGATGTTTATATCATAAACCACTTGAATTAATTTAACCTCAACCTTAAAGGGCCATCCAAGGAAGGACTACAAAGAACAATTACAATTCACAAGTAGATCCTTTTAATCCAAGTTCATAACATAGAAACATAAACTTCATTGTAAGAATACGAATAATCTTATCTCCTTTAGATAATATCACAAACAACTGCCTACAAAAAATGAGATAATCCACAACACATATGCAGAGAAAAATGACTAATTCTATTAAAGCTTCCAAAATTGGTACAATAGTATGCCAGAGGCTATAGTATTTGTCTGATAGCTAGTATTCTAATAATGTCTCCGTTTTACAAAATTTGCTCATATAAATAAGTGAGCAACATCTATTCTATGGGAAGCTATGTCTCTTCATCATTAACAACCTAATTACATTTGCTTAACAAAGTGGAAGATAAAGAGATTAATCATGCCAAGATGATTAATATAACTGTGAGTCTTATAGCATCTAACGACCACACTCTTTCTTTTCATATCTATCACCAATGAAAAGAGATCAAATACTGCCTGGTTGACATGTGGGGCTACATCTTCATCCTGGTTAAATCGGGCCACAACTTTCCCCTTAATCTGTGCAAATTCCTTTTGCCATTTCTCTAATGGAGCTAGTTCACCATCCTTGTACAATCGGTATTGTTGCAACACAATCTTCATCCAATGTTTGGAGATCTTTATTTAGTGTGTTTGTGTATTTGTCATGCTCCATCAGGTATTGGTCCCCTTGAACTCTTTTTTTTGCAGTCATGGCCTCATTGTCCTTCAATACATCTTGCAATCTCACCTTTAATCTCTCATGCTCTTTTAGAGCTTTCATTATCCCTGTGTATACTTTCCAATATTGGTTAGCATGTGGCAACATAGCTTTGAACCTGTGCTCAATGACATCATTTTCTAATTTGTTCATCTTCTGTTGGGCATTGGTTAATTGCTTTGCCAACTTTTCAGCCTTTATCCTCCAATAGGTAACATCAAAGATAGCATCTAAGACCCTTAGGTCGGGTTGAAAACCCATATTTGGTTCATATCCCCCCATAATAGGAGTCTTTTGTGACAACTGTCCTTGTAGCCTTTGGATTTATTCAATAGCCTTCTCATACAAGCCTCTATAAGTGTTGTTCTCTTTGACCAAAAAGTTTGTTTGTTCCTGATTTAGTTTTTATACATCCACATTCAATTTGGCTGTGATTCTGGGATCAGTTTTCCCAACTTGATGGATCATCAGGTGGCCAAAAACTTGATCTGTATCAACAAGTATGGGTCTCTTCTTCTTCGGATACAAGGCCCATACTATGAGATCCTTTTGATCTGGATCATATCCCGAGCCCATAAAGATCTTGTCTATCTCCTCTGGTATGATCTGCTTGTTGGGATCTTGCTTCTTGAGGAAATCATCAAACAACAATGCAGACCTCATGTCCCACCTTGAGTAGATTAGCACACCAACATCCTTGAGTAGCTGCCTTCCTTTCTCAGGTGTCATTTCTTTCTTAGCAAGGTCCACCTCTTCTTGTAACCTTTGGTCTTGTTCCTCCTCTATTTTCTATTTCATAGTAGTCCTAATTTGTATTCCTTTATGATGGTATAAAATTGTATCAAATTCTTCAGAGGAAATGAAATCATCATCAGCAATGAAACCTTCATGTTCAAACATCCTTATATCTCCAACATCTTGGACATTGTACTGTCCCATCATCAGATCCATCTGCACACCATCCTCAAATCTAGGAGGATACTCTTCTCTAGGGGAGTTAATTGGAAAAACATTAGAAATAGATTGAGGAGACAATTGGGCCAAGGGCTCTGTATCCCTGACAATTTTGTTGTGCTTCCCATAGATAGAGCAAGCACTCCCTCAAGCAACTCTAACTCTTGCTCCATAAGTTTATTTGCTTGATGTAAGGGATCTTTGATGTTTTGAAGCATGTCCTTGTTTATTCTCCCTCGAAAGAGCTTCCATTTGTAGGCTTTGAACACTAGCTCGTACTTAGCCCTTTTTTCATTAGCTTCTTCCCTTCTTATGTTTCTGATGAAATCATCAGGCATGAGCGATACATGCTCTCCAGCTTTAAGTTTCTGGGATGACCTCGCTGCTCCTATGTATCCCTCTAGATCAAAGTTTGGCCTAGGGTCTCCTTCTACCATCTTGTAACAATCTAATTTATCCTGCAACAAACCATAGCTCTTTGAACTTTTGACAATATAGTCTGAAAAGACTAGTAATCTAAGCATGATGGATTGTTTTCCATGATTAGTTAAGTGCTAGGCGCTTACTATTGACAATTGATTGACAATCTCTAGGCATTCTAGTCTATTAGGCACAATGATAGGAAATACATATGGTTTTCCCTCAAATCCATACACTCTTATTTGAGTTCAATCCGAAAAGAAGTAAAAATCTCCCCAGTTGTGCTCAATTGCGGTGTCTTCACCATAATCCTTTGACCTTAAGAATCTTTGAATTTCAAGTGACAAAGCATGATCACATGGGTGTCCCAATAATCTGTGCAGTGTCTTATCAAATTATTCCTCGAAGTGCCAGTACTGGTTGTTATTGTATCTTTGGTCCCATGAAGATATCCATAGTTGCACAGGCTTCCTTATCCCAGCCTTATCATATGCCCTAATGCACAACTCATCTGGCCATAGCCCTTTGTCTTGCCCAATATACAATAGCATATGCATAAGAACAGAGTAATACTTGAAATGCACATTAATCACATCTCCTTTCAATTTTTCTAGTCCATGATTGATAGCATCAACAAGATAGGTAGAAAAATCCAATAACCGGGGATCTTTAGATTGCAAATCTGCACAAATGATCATAGCCGCTATATTCATCAAGGGATGAGCCTCTATTCCCAGAACTTGAGCAATGTAGTAGTAGGTATACTTGAAGTAGGGATGAAACAAATTGACATCATAGGGAGCTTTGTCATCTTTACCAAACGGTACTATCGATCCTACAACCCTGGGTCTATGGATAGGGAGTCTCCACCTTTTATAGATGTCCTCTATGTTGAAGTACTCTTGTGTCAATTTCTTAGTATCAATTTGCTCTTTGAATCTCCAATCCAAATCAAACACAGTGTCAATAAATTCTTTGGTAATTGATAGTATTGGTCTCCCCATATAATCATATATGGTCCTGGTCTTGGGGTCATAGTTGTTGGCTAGGGATTTCATGAGTTCAACATTCACAAAGACATTAGCCACTACCAATTTCCTTAAATTCAACCTCCACAAGTTATTCACAGGCTCAAGTGCACTCCTTCGTATATACCCAAAAATAAACAATTCATGACCCCTTATCTCTGTCCATGTATCTCCTAGGCCTTCAAATCTATCCTCCAAACCTTCCGCATCTATTTTAATTTTGTTAGACCTAAGGCTTGATGTAGGACATTGGTCAATTAGGTCCTGGGCTAGAGAGTGCACTTCCTTTTTCTGTCTCTTAGGTTTGTCTTCCGGGGGCTGGGTCTCTTTAACTTTCCTAGCCCTATTATTTTTAGAAGATGACCCCTCCATTATCACTATAGAGCTTTGAGAGTGAAAAAACTTACTTGAATTCTGGGTAGACCACTCATGAATTTGATCTCGAATCATCTCGGCTCTCCGAAGCTCGCTGCGAATTCTTCAATTGTTTCTCAGAAGTGTTTCCTCTTTTGCCAATTTATCGTGCATTCATGGCGACTTTATCAGTTACACAACGGTCACATATGCATTTATTTGAATTTATGATGAATTGAATTTATTAAGATTTGTATTGATCCTCATGGTAGAAAGTAATGATTTGTCTAGTAGCAGTTCATATTGTCCATCGATGCTCATCAATTTTATGGCCGCACCCTTTTTTTGATGGAATCATGTACTTCGGTGGCTTAACCTTATCTTCCCTCAAAATGTCATGTTTCATCGATGTCTCCTTAGTTTCGATGAAACCGTCGTCATCATTAAGGAGATTTGTGGCTTCATCAATTTCTTTACTTTCATCCAAAGGCTCTCTACCTCACGTGTTTATGTCAATATAATCCCCCATCGGCTCATTGAAACCTCATTTTTGGTGGGAATCCTTTCGTCACCATTTTTTGCAACCGTCTTATTGCTTTTGAGTATGTTGATAATGGTCCCTCATTATTGGGCTTCTGCATGGGTCATTGATGAATTTTTTTTATGTCGGCGAGAGAATGTCATTCTTTGAGTTTTCGTTTTTTCGATGAAACTATGATTGTCGGCCAATAAATTTTGCACCTCTTCGAAACCTTCCTTTTCTCAAAAATCCTTATCGATGAGAAATCTATCTTTGGTCAACATCTTTTGTGCCTCTTTGATACATTCTTTTGTTCAAAATAGCTTCGTTGATAAAATATCCATGGGTTCATTCGATATCACTTTCGGCCAAACTTCTTCCCTTGGCGAGTTGCTCACATTTTTCATCGATACTATAGTTTCATCGAAACTCTTTATCAGTGGGACCACTCCTGATTTCCTTGATGTACTTTATGTCGATGGAACTAATGCTTTTGGAAGCCCATCGCGGCCAAGATTTGTCCGATAAGTCACTTTATCGATAGGCTAATGGTAGGCTTCTTCGATAGAGTCATTTCAGTCAGACTGGGCGTTTCGGTGAAGGATTAGTATGTATATTTGATGGCCTTGGTTTTAGTGATAAGTTTTAGGATTCTGATGTCGATGGAAATGGGAAGGGTTCTATCAAAATTCTCAAGGGCATGCTTGATTTTATTTTATTTTTAAGAAAACTTCTATAGCTTCAATTAAAACCACGAGATTCCATCAATTTAAATTCAATGCTCAACATAATGTCCATCATATTGGGGAAGGTTATTTAGAGTTTTTCCAACCTTATTTAATCAACATAGTTCTATTTCAACCCATTGGACATCACTCAACAAAACAATATGTTTGCTGTCCCAAAACAAGGAAAACTCTGTCTCAGTCTGCTAGGGCACTAGTTTTCTTGACATTTGTACAACCATTCAACATAAAACCAATTCAATATGAAAGATACTTGAGTTGACAATAGGATTCCATAATTTGATAAGTTTTCAATGACTACATTAATGGATATTAACAAACCCTTGTGACTGACCCAAAACTGAGGGTTTTGGACTGTTTAGAGAAAAACAATTCAAACTCTCCTCATTCTTCACGGCCATTGCTCTAACTTGGTAGAAAAAAAAGTCAATTCATTACACTTTACCCTTCAATCCTTGATTAAACATTTTTAATCTATTTTCTTGATGAGAAGAAACTTGAAACAGTGCATGAAACGTGACTGTCACGGAAATTTGCAATTAACAAGTTCCAAAACACAAAATTTTATTGATTTTATCAAACCATAATACATTACAGTTTTCTTCAAGGTGTGTCCTCCTTCCTTCTTCCTTTACATTGCCCTCTTGTCACAAATTTCCCTACCTTTTTCCTCCTTCATACTGTTTTATCATTAAGATTAGCATCGAACACTTAATAAAGGTTCATCTTTCTTTACAATTCTTAATAAAGGTTCATCCTTGTTTACAATTCTTGGAGTTTTCATATATTTAATGTTTTATATATTTAATGTATTATTCTTCAGGTGCTATCAATGTTCCTGTGCAAATGCTGCCTCATCCAAGGTTAGCCCCACCTGTATTGTCGACTGCAATGTCGGCAACATGCAACATGTGGACATCATCTACTGCACATCATGTTGACTTGCCCACTATTGGTAGATCCCTCTTTTTCTCTCTCTTTAGTTGTGTGTTTATTTACCTTGAAGTGTTCTTTCTTGGGGGAATTTAATAGTAGATTCATTTTCTATAGTAGGAGATGCACATGAGGATGTACCAAAGATGACTACTGGTGATAACATACCATCATTTCCTGGATCTTCCCATATTGCTAGTACGAGAACGTTGTAGGCCACATTGGTGGTGAGCGACGGATAATTGATTCCCTTAAAGATATAGAAGGTTCCAAGCACTTTAAAATTATTATTATATATAATCTAATTGTAATTTACTTATTGATCACTCATTTTGGACTAATGATCCCATGATTTTTTTTTGCAGGAAATTATATTTTTTATAAAAATATTAATGACATTCATTGTAGATATTTGGGCCCACCATATGTAAAAGGTGGAACATCATATGTGAACTAAACCTAATCCACTATTTTGATTTTATATCATTGCTAGAATAGTTTTCCTTTGATCCATTTCTTGAACTATATCAAAGGTAGCTTCAGTTTATTTTTGAATCTAACAGGTTTGTATTTGCTTTAAAGGTGGAATGACCAAGAAAAAAAGTTAAAAGATGAACTCACAATCCGTATGGTTGGGTTGTTCGAAAATGACACATTTGATAAAATCGAGCTCCTTGAAAAAGTTGGCACATATCTAAAGTATGTGAGGGACCAATATAGGACACATTTAGAGAACGTAAAGTATGAGCGTCCCTCCATGATTCCAGAGAGGGAGTGAAAGGACCTGATTTTGGATGCGAAGGAGAGAATTAAAAGGAAAAAAGGAAATACACCACCAGATGCCAGAAGAAGGTATGTGATACTATTAATAATGTAATTATGTACTAATTACTCTTTATATTTATATAATCTAACATATTTCAATTTTTTCATAGACTGAGTGACACGTCAAAGGCAACCAAGGCAAGACAAGTAAAGCACGGGAAACACAAAATCGACTCTGGTGGTTATATGAAACTTGCCACATGAATTGTAAGAATCAGTAAATGAAATATCGCATCAAAATATTTATAAATTGAAAACAATTTTTTTTTGATCAAACAATACAAGCGAAATTTATGATACTAAGCAAAAATTCAGGGCTCTAAATTCAATAGAGCGCCCATAGAAGATGGCAAGAGAATTGCTTACCAACAAGGCTATACAACCGTGGCTGAATGACTATGAGAATTGAGTGGGCAAACACGAGATTCTAATGCATCCGTCACAAAGGTAAATAAGCTAAATGAAAATTATTTCAAATTGAATACTTTACCAATAATCTATTTGATGTTAAGTTCCAACATAAAGTGACTATTTTTTTAAATAAGCAAACAATGATAACAATGCACATGACATTGGAATGCAACCTGTTAATTGTGGAACACAACCTGGACATGAAGGTCCAGATGTGCATCCCAATCGTGGAGGTATTCATTTTCTATTCAATTTTTTTTTATGTAATTATTAACACAATTAAACATCTTAAATTGTAATTAGTGTAGTAACTAATGCAACCTTTTTTGTTAATATTTTAGAGCATGTAGTCGGTGGTGACCAAGTGGAGCATGATCCAGGTAGACAACATCAGGAATGTGATGTTCCCCAATCAAGGAAGAGGACCACTATTATTCCTTTAAACAAATTTAATTGCAATTGGTGTATATATTAATGTAACCTTTTGTCTTTCAACTCTAGAGGATCTAGAGGGTGTTCAACATGTTGAGGTTGAGGCTAGACAAAATAATGTGGAAGATGATGTAGCCCCATCGGGTAAAGAGCGCCATGGTTATGTTCTTTAAATTAATGAAATATTTGTAACAATAATAAAAATGTTTTGAATTTAACCCATTTCTTTGTTATTACAAAGGACCCCCCTTTGGTTCAGTGTCCTTGTCCTCTGTATAGGACTAGGCATACATCGAGATCATGAGAAGAGGGCAAAACAACTGAAGATAGGGGAAATGATGAAGAAAATGATGCTCCACTTAGTCTTTACATAGCTTCAAAAAAGAAGAAGAAGAAATGATTGTAATCTTTCCCTATTTGATAATGACTGATTTTTATGTGTTAATGAATGTAGTTATGTGCTAATGAATGTTCATGAATGATATGTGTTAATGAATATTGATGAATATTGCGTGTTAATGAATGCTATGTGTTAATGAATGTTATGTGATAATGAATGAATGCTATATTTTAATAATGGATGAAAGAATGAATGAATGTTAGATGTTTACAAGGAATTTAGAGTGATGTTGGGGGGGGGGAGGGGCCAATTGAGCTTCCACCTTCACGTGGTTGGCCCTGTTAAGTAGAGAATATTAAACTATTCTTGAAACAAAGCGAAGCTTAATAATATAACACACTTTTAAATATTTAATTATGTTGCACAATTAATCTTATTGAATAATGTATATGGAATCTTAATTGGGTCCAATAGAGCCAACACGAACAACAACACCACAAGTTGCTGGGTATAATGAACTCCCATATTGTCTTGTATGTACACTAACACTATGAGTTGCTTCTAGTGCTGATATCCATGGCGTGACTACAAAAGTTGTGAATATGCCTCATCCTTGTAAGTTTTTTTATTTGTTGACATTTTCTTTAGCATTTTTTAATTTTCCTTATCATTTTAAGTCTAACCACTTTTATATGAAATTTATTGTTCTAATTTTTTACTATCTGCCAGACATTATTGATACAAGGACTTGCATTGCATCCATTTTTTCAATTAGGTATTATAAAGGGTAGGTTGTATTTGTAAATGTCTCATTGAGTTCATCCAAATTTTATAACTATTACCTCACATCTCGTTATTGCTGCAAAAAGGATTATGGCCAACATAGGCTATGATTGCAACCTCTCAGTGCCATAGAGTATCTTTGTTCTTAAAATTGTAGTGGTTTGTCAGGTACATTCCCTCTTTTGCACTCCAAATTGTAGCGGTTAATGCACATGACCAAATTTCCTTGACATCTAGAGGATAGTATTAACTTTTAAGTAATTAGAGGCTTTTGAGGCGTATTTGGCCAGTATTTATTTTTGTGGGATATGATGGTTGTGTTTTAAGTCATCTTAAGATGACCTCAATGAGTAATCATTTCACTAATGATAATTTCTCATTTTTCTTCATGAATGTTGGCAATTTTTACAAGTTAAGAGACCCATTGAGCACATAGGCACCTTTCAACATTTGTTAATAGGGGGAGGAACAACTCTTTCTAATGCTAAAGAGGATACAATGAAATGCACAATGACCCATTTGTAGGTCTCAACCTCCAAGAGACATAATTAAGATGCTTGAGTCATCTATGTGCATGTTAGACAACCTCAATCTATTAGAAGCTTGAATTAACATATAATTAGAAGAGTGCACATCAAAAAGTTGTTACCTCCTAGAGGTAGGAATAAAATGCATCAAAGTAGCCTTGAAAATTCATTACTTTGTTAATATAATACTTGATCTCTCTAACAAAAACTCGTTATGCATAGTGATTATGATAGCCAATAGTTCTCATTTGATGATCCATAGATGATACAAAGAGCAATCAAATAACTCTCCACGAGTGTAGATAGTTAGCAAATCACAATAATGAAGTTTTTTTAGTGGTGAGATAATCAAAACAATATGAGAAAACACTTAGATAAGAGATCATTTTTAAACGATGACAAGGATGCCATCATACTCATTATATGTGACAATAAGGACATTCACTATTGCAAAGATAGTTGTGAGTAATAATTTTTGTATCAAATCAATATAAGTACTATCCTATGCTTATTGCAGAAGCCATACACTTGAGCCAATATTCATAGTGATAAAGGAGCCTTTCAACGTTATCAACATAGAGGATATAGACTATCAAAGTTTCAAACAATGGTAGGCATGCATTCAAGGTAGCTCAAATAGAGGATATTTGATAGTGCACAAGCCATGATAGAAACCTAGAGAAAAATCCCTGTATCGGGCATAGTTAAGAAGGATAGTGCCCTAACAAGTTCTAAAGATTTGCTTGAATTGATCAAAATATTGCTGCATTATTAGGCAATAGGCTACATTTTGTGTGGGGTTTTGACCTGAAACCTATCTCACGCCATAAAATAATTAACTGGTTGACGTGAAACTATCAGCTTTCAGTAGTCATTAGAAACGGTCGAGTCATCAAATGAAAATAATGGGGCTAGTTTTCATAGTCATCACATGAAATTAGTGGGTTGTCACAAAAATAGTGTTTTTGAATAGTTATAAGATGAGATCAAATCTTTAAACAAAATCAAATCTTTGAATCATTCAGATCTCTGAACTGGATCTGATTTACTCACCTCATACCTGAAAAATAACAAAATCAAATTTTTGAATCATTAAATCTCCGAATTGGATCTGATTTCCTCACCTCATGCCTGAAAACATATTTTAAATTGATTTTGGGTTTGCTTTGCATAGAATTTGGCTAGGAAAATAATTGTGTTTGAATTTTGTTGCTATGCTTGGAGTAAAAAAAAGAATTTGGCCAAAAAAATAGATGTGCACAATGTTTTGAAATTTGAAGGCTATTGTCCCTATGGTGATAACCTGCAACTAGGCTATAACCTTGCTTGTGGCTGTAAAGTAGTTGGACAGTTTAAGAATCACCGAAAAATAGTTTTGGGTGAAAATTAGCTCTGTCAGAAATATTTATTATGTTCAAATGCGATCGGCCTCAAAAGATTTTGTGGGCAAAGATTGCACAGGTTACTAGTTTATGATTGCATGCCCAACGATTGTTTGAACTCCTTCCTCTCTAGCCGTAATTCTGAAAACCAAGACCAGACACTCCACTGGAAAAAACTCGATTCGGTACTGTCATAGGCATCACAAGAGCCTTTATTCATGGTGATGTCAAGCCTAAGAACGTTCTTCTAGATGCTCATTTGATCTTCAAAATTGGGGGATTTTGGATCGGCAAAGCTTTTGGGTAGGGATTTTAGTCATATGCTAACAACAATAAGAGGAACAAGAGGGGATCTCTACTCATCCAATCACCCCCAAGGTTGGTGTCTACATTTTTGAAAATAATATTAGGATGAATAAATTTGGACCTTAGCATGCACAAATCATTTGAGTACTACTTTCCTACTTGGGCTGCAACGAAGATTTGACAAGGGAGCATGATGAAGTAGGCACCATTTAACTATCACTTTTTATGCTTTCAAGAAGAGAAACAATGCAAGTTTTTTTTTTTCCCCTTTCGCATTCCTCTCCTACTCGACCTCTAGGTCTACTTCTTAATTTTTCAATTTTCAATGTTTGCTTCACTCAATGGGTTTACTCGAGATTCATTCATTTGATGTTTGAAGTTTTTGTGTGTGTCTCTCCCAGTTATGCTCTCAAAGAAGGAATAGTACTGAGATTATAATTGATCTTTTTTTCTCCTTTCGACTTCAACTATGGATTAAAATTCAACCCACGCATTTCCACTTCAATATAATATTTTCTCGTTAAGCCCAAGCCCTTGTGACCAATAAACCTAAATGAGACAATTTTGTGCTGCTCACAATCCAAATAATAAAATGGTTTGTTTTTTAAGCAACTTATATATTTTTATTAATAATCTTCAATCCCAATGTTTTACATTATTAGTTAGAAGACAATGTTGGGTTTTTTATTTTAAAAAATGTGCAACCTAAAGGTTCTGAGTTTCTAACAATGATTAGAATATTCTTGTGTTTCTGAGGTTGTGTAGCTCTTTAGCAAGGTTTTTCACTTTTGGTTTAGTTTTATAAATGGTTTATATTTCATAGTCAGAAGATTCACAATTGGCCAAGGATTGAAAAATATGCATACTTTTCCTCTTAGTGCATGTTCAAGTTTAAATTTTTAAGTATAATGTATTAAGGTATAATCAAATTAGGTGTTCACTAATTATTGATACCATCAAAGAATGACAAAGATTGATCTAAAATAATTATTCTTGTAGGGCTTCATATATTTTTTTTTACTTTTGGAAATAGTTGTATCAAGAGAAATTAACTATACTTTATTAGTGTGTCAGCTATTCACAGTTACCATGTTAATTACAAACCTACTATTTTGTGTAGGTTTTGTTAGATAAAAGGTACTGAGGAATTCTCATCTTGTATAGTAGACACAGTTAAAGATAATAAGGTAGAAGAATTTAATCTTGACATCAAATTAATTCTATAATTGAGAAGGTTTACTAAATTAAACAAGAACTTGATAATGTAGGTGAAATATTTTTTGGGACTTTTATTTTTATTTGAGCATCTCTTTTTAACTATAAGGTAAAATTGAATTATGAAGTGAAGTATTTCCATTTAGATGGTACAACTGTTCGGTAAATCTCCATTGCTTTATCAATTGGACATATCCAATTCTATGGGCAATGCAAGTAAGCTTTGTGCTACTATGATCTATGGTTATATAAATTGTATAGTTTTATGACAATTTAAGTTTCACAATGATGGAGGTGGAGAAAAACTATAAAGAGATACAATGATGTATGTTTTTTTAGTGTGCATCTCTAATTTGTTATTTACTTTAATACACTATAAAATACACTTATTCTCGTTTAAATGTGTTTTTTAAAAGTCGATAAAAATAAGCCATAAATTATTCTTTTTAAATGTTTCTATTTTGTCATCTAATTATAAAATTCTTTTGTGGTCTAATATAGACAAAGATCCACTCATTATAGAAAACATAAATTCTTTATCAACTTTTTTTTTACTCTTCAACCACATGAGTGCTTTTAATGCTTTCTTCCTTTCATTGATTTTTTATTTTTATTTTTTTATTAAAAGACTTCAAGTCATGGGATAGATTTCTTAATTTATGTGGTAAAGATGTAGCAGAAAACTCATGCTTGGATAACCTTCAAATAGTAAGAAATGATTCCTATATGTTCCACACTAGATTGTCCTCTTGGGATTGTAATTTCAAAGTTCTCACTCATTACCTGGGTTACATGTTCCATTCTTATCAAGTTCTTTCATGTTGCTCTCTCCCATTAACTGATTTATATGTGGACATCTACTTAATCTCTTCACCAAATTTGTGTTCCTTTTTGTCACCGGTTGCTTACTTTCACTTTAATTTATTTTAGAAACAACCTCCTTGGATTTTATTAAGTAGTAAAATATGTTGTGCTCAAAAAAGTTGTTTTCGACATGTGAATAAAGCTAAAAAAAAATTACCACTATAACTCAAAGATTTTATAGAATGTATTGTGCCCAAAGAAGTCATTTTCATCATAATGATAGCTAATGTTTGTTTATTTCTTCCTGTAACTCTTCTACCCTACTAAAGGAACTTGTGACTCTTATCATAGAATACAAATGGAGATGAAGGTATATTTATGTCCTTAGATTAAATTATGCTATGTGTCACCTAATAAGCATTTTTCTCACTATTAGGAAAATAACCACTCAAGATATGAGTGAATACCAAATTAATAAACTAAAATTGATATAACCATTGCAAATCCATTATAATATTCGTGTAAAATACAAAATTGTTAATTGAAAAAAATAATATATAGTATATGATATTTAATATTATTTAAAAAAAATAAAATTAAATCATCGTCGAAATTCCAATGCCCCCCTAAATTTGCATCGACGACTATACCATCAGACATACAACATCCTCGTCGGTGCATAGTTCTTGGTTGCTATCAGATGGTGTCGAAATTCCAACGGAAATCAATGAAACATCCCATGGGGATGTTGTATGCCCGACGATATTCTCTCAACAGACTAGCATCAAAATTCCGAAGTTCATCCATAAAACATCTGACAGGGATGTTGTATGCCCGATGACATTCTCTTGGCAGACTGGCATCATAATTCCAACGTTCATCCATAAAACATTCGATGAGGATGCTGTATGCCCGATGACATTCTCTCAGCAGATGAGCAGTCATGGCCGCCATTGGAAGAGTCCGGGTGCCGTCAGAATTCCAATGTTGGCGAGCACCATCGAAATATTCGACTACAAGTTTTTGATGGATGTGTTTGTCAGTAGTCTGACCAAAAATAGTCAAAATTCCAATGAGCGACCATCGAAATTGAGCCCCAAATATACTAATGTCACTGAATTGTGGTTCATGGTACTCATGAAGATCTGCAATTTTGAATATAGGTGAAATACTTAGACTATCTGGTAGCTCCACTTCATATACATTTCCAGAACTGAACTTCCTCAAAATCTTACAGGGTCCAAACTTCTTCATTTGCAACTTATTATAAGTTCCAACTGGGAATCTCTTTTTTCTCAGATACACCATCACTTCATTGCCAACTTCAAAATCCTTATGTCTCCTCCTCTCATTTGCCTTCTCCTTATTTTTACTGTTCATGTCTTCCAAATATTATTTAACCTAATTATGCAATGCTGCCATGTGATTTGCAAAATCTTCTGCTTCTGAACTCTTCCGGTCTTCACTACTAATGTCTCTCAATTCTGATATACCTCTAGGGTGCACTTTGATAGCAATCTATAAAGGTGTTTTTCCGGTACTCCTATTCACTGAATTGTTGTAGGTAAAATCTGATTGTGCAAGGATCAAATCCCAACTTTCGATTTTATCTCCCACTAAACATCTTAACAAATTTCCCAAAATCCGGTTAACAACTTCTTTCTGTCCATCAGTCTGTGGATAAAAAGTACAACTAAACTTCAAATATATCTTCATTCTTCCAAAGTGTCCTCCAAAAATAGCCAACAAAATTAGTGTCTCTATCTAAAACTATGCTCTTAGGTAATCCATGCAATCTCACCACTTCCTTGAAAAATAGGTCTGCTACATGCAATGCATCTGATGTCTTCTTACAAGGTATGAAATGAGCCATCTTCAAAAATCTATGCACTACCACAAATATAGAATCATTCCCTCTTGTTGTCTTAGGCAATCTAAGTACAAAATCCATGCTTATATCCTCCCAAGGTCTTACTGGTACTGTCAAAGGTTTATACAATCCCACATTCTGACTACTACCCTTTGCAACTTGACAAACTCTACAACTCTACACATATCTCTTAACATCCTTATGAATCTGGGACCAAAAGTACTGCTCACTCACCAATGTAACTATTTTGTCAATGCTAAAATGTCCAACTAGTCCTCCAACATTGTGTTTCTCTTTTATCAGGTTCTCTCTCATGGAACTCTTAGGTATGCACAACTGAACTCCCCTGAATAACATTCCATGCTAAATAAAATAATCCAACTATTTTCTCCTATCAACCATAACCGGTTCTCTACATGCTTTCCAAGGTTCTACAAAATTTGGGTCTTCATCATATAAGGTCTTCAAATCTTCAAAACCTAATACTGTCACTCTCATCTCTGTTAGAAAATTCCTTCTCCTACTCAATGCATCAACAACTTTGTTAGATTTTCCACTTCTATGATTTAACACAAAGGTGTAACTATGCGAGAATTATACCCATCTCATATGTCTCCAAATTACTCTGACTATTCAAATACTACAAAGCTTGATGATCTGTATACAACACAGACTCCTTAGGCAACAAGTCGTGTCTCCATTTCTTCAAGGATTGAACTATGGCATAAAATTCCTGATTATACACTAAATTTATCTTCCGGGTATCATTCAATTTCTTAGTAAAATAGGCTACTGCTCTCCCTTCTTGACTCAAGACTTCTCCTATTGTTGTTCCACTTGCATCACAATCCACTTGAAATACTTTATTGAAATCCAGTGAAGCCAACACAGGCTGCTCAGTCACTTTCTGCTTCAACAATTCAAAACTTTTGTTTTCTCTGGTAGCCCACTTGAATTCCTTCTGATCTCCTCTCATGGTCTATGTCATAGGTTTACAAACTAAACTAGAATTTCTGATAAACTTCTGGTATAAACTAGCCAATCCATGAAATGATCTCACCTCTCCAATGATTTCTGGTGTAGGCCACTCAACAATGGATTTCACTTTCTCAGGGTCCATCTTCAAACCATCCTCAGATATCACAAATCCTAAATAGACTAGCTCATCCTTCATGAAAGTACACTTCTTGATATTAATCAATAACTTTTCTTCTCTCAACCTCTGCAAAACTTGTCTTAACTGCAACAAATACTCCTCTTTTGTCTTACTGAAAATCACAATGTCATCCAAATACACAATAACAAACTTACCCAAGAATTTCTTCAATACCTCATTCATCAGCCTCATGAAAGTACTCGGTGCATTAGTCAATCCAAAAGGCATCACCAACCATTCATATAGTCCTTAGTTTGTTTTAAATGTTGTCTTCCACTCATCACCTTCTCTAATCCTGATCTGATGATATCCACTCTTCAAATCTATCTTTGTAAAGTATTTTGCTCCACTCAAACAGTCCATTATGTCATCCACCCTAGGCAAAGGAAACTGGTATTTCACTATGATCTTGTTTATTGCTCTTGAATCGGTACACATTATCCACTCTCCATTCTTCTTAGGTGCTAATATTGCTGGTACTACATAAGGGCTTAGACTCTCCTTGATCAAACCTTTCTTCAACAACTCCTGCACTTGTCTATTCATTTCTTCATTCTCTACCAGTGTCAACCGGTGTGCAGCTTTGTTAGGCAAACTAGCTCCAGGAACCAAGTCCATGCAATGATTAATACTTCTTACAGGTGACAATCCATTAGGTAAATTGTCTGAAATGATGTCCTGATATTTTATCAGCAAATCTCTTATCTCTTTTGGGTGTTCTCCTTCCGGTTCCAGTCTCTTAGTCTTCTTAGGAATTAAGGAAAAACACACATTCTCATGTCTTAGTCCATCCATGAATTTCCTTCCATCTACCAAATAGATTCTAGCATTCGTACAAACTTCATTCTTCAACGGTTCTTCCAAAGGTAACAAGGTTTACTTCATCCCATTGGCCACAATAGTGTATGTATTCTTCCTCCCATAATGTATTGCATGTCTATCAAACTGCCAAGGTCTACCCAACAAAAGATGACAAATATCCATAGGCATAATATCACACAAAACTACATCATGATAATTCCCAATATTTAATTTCACCAAACATTGTTCACTTACTAGAAACTTACGTTCATCCTGAATCCATGCTATCTGATAAGGCTTAGGGTGTTTCAATCTCCCCGGTTTCAACTTATTCACCATCTCTTCTAAAATGAGATTATCTGAACTACCACTATCAATAACCACTTTACAACACTTACCAGATACCTTACATCTGGTCTTGAACAAATTCTTCCTTTGCAAGGGCTCTTCATCTCCTCCAGTATGACACAAAGCTCTCCTCATCATCAACAATTCTCCATCTTTCGGTTTATTGTTTGATCTGGTGGCGTTTTCTTCCACCACTACTTCTCTTCCAGTAGCCTCTATCTTCTTACACTTAAATGCACGTCGTCCTTCTCCTCCACACTTAAATCAAGTTCCCCTAAATGTCCTCTTGTCTTGTCTTCCAAAGTTCTCATTCTGATAACCATCTGGTTCTCTCCTCCAGTAGAAATTTCTATCGTCCTTCCGGTATAAATTACCTTCTTTGCTCTTTTCCTTGTCCTTGTTTTGATATGTACTGGTTCCTCTTCCTCCTTGTAATCTTCCTTTGGTAAACATTCGACCTCTACCTCTTTGTCTTTTCTCATGTCTTTTGTTCAATTTATCTTCAACCTTTAGGGCATATTGGTAAGCCTCTTCAACACTGTCCAATTTGATTATACCAAGTTCATCTTGTATAGACATCTATAATCCATTCAAATATTTTACAATTTGTTCAAATTCATCATCAACATGTCTGGATCTGATGTTCAACTTGTAAAATGCTTTGGTGTACTCCTTCTGTCTCAGATTTTGCAACTTCTGGGACAAATCTACTTTATAATTCATGGGCACAAACTTTTATTTCAACTTAGCAATCATCCGATCCCATGTCTTAATCTTCTCTTTACCTCTTTTTTGTCTGTCAACTTACAAATGCTCCCACCAAAGAGATGCATGACCTTTCAACTGGGTACATACATATTTCACCTTCCTCTCTTCTGTAGTGTTTTCAAAATAGAAATACTTCTCCATCTTTGAGATCCAATCTATCAATTCATCTGAATCTAACTTTCCATCATATTCCGGTGGGGTAAAATGAGGTTTAGTGTTCGCCCTACTCAAAACCCTTAAAAACCTTTCTTCATCTGGATCAACTATCGGTAGGTTTACTTCTTATGTTGGGGCTTCTTCTCCTTCATCTTCACTAACATCTTCAATATGTCGGCCTCTTCTTTGGGCTATCTCCACAACTTCTAACTGGGCTGCTATTCCTCGTAACATCTCCATCACAATAGGGTCTGCATTCCCACACGATCCGCCATTCCTAGTTCCTCTTCACACCATTGATTAATGCTAGTCCTCTGCAATTATAGGTCGGGTATGAAATCCGCCACCCTACAATAAAAATTCGGGACACACATCCTCCAAAACAAAACTTTGCTCTGATACCACTTGAAGTAGTCACTGATGAGGAGGGACCTCAAATAGATCAATCCAGACTAGTCAGCAAGAGTAAACACAACGGAAACACACATACATGATGGAGGTAAAGTAGAACATATAGTTTTATTGCATGAGATTTAATTACATCCAACCGATAACAACCGGGTCACAACATACCGACACACAACCCTAGTAGAATAGGTCACAACCGAGACCTTGAATTGAATGATCTATCTTCTATGTACAGTGTAGCTATTTGATTCCTTGATTGATTCTAATTGATTTCATTCTAAAGCATGATTACAAATATATATATTGATCCAAAGGATCCGGTCGACCCAAAAGGGATCAAAACCTGAAGAATAAGACCTAACAAGAAAATAACAAAGGTCAGTCTCTGCAAAGATGTTCCTCCAGAAAATCCAAAGGATGAAACATAGAAGGTCGGTCACATTCCAAGGAACAATGAAATCAATGCCCAAGGCTCCGCAAGGTTTGAAATGGGTTCTGGTAGATCACCAGAATAGGTCTCAAGCAACCAGTAACAAAGGAACAACCGATAACAAGAAACTATCATGGAAACCGGTAGAGATATCTTGCCGGAAAGTGATCCAAATGAGATGTAGTCTAAAAGAAAGAAAGATGATAAAGTCTTCAAGTAGAATCCAACTCTCGGATCCGGTGAGCCAAAACCAGGACACATAGAAAGGAAAAACTGAAACTGCAAACATGAAACAAAACAAAAAGGAAAATGTTTTTGGTTGATGCAAGATTGCTATGAACCGGGGATGCTCCTGCATTAGTATGTTTTTAGAGTAATGTGTGGCTTCAAAAGAGATGATGGATCTCTTGATGAGGTAAGTTAACCTTGACTCAAGAAGACCAAATGAGACCCTAAAATGATAGATCTTGATGCGGGAATCAACTAGTGTTGTGTTATAGTATGTTTGCAAAGTTTGATGAGGACAAGAGAAGTAACCTTTTGACTCAAATTTAGAAGAATATGAATGAGAGCAATGCAAATGAAGGAAAATGATTGACTATGTGTGACCAAGATAGGTTGACTGAAAAATGAAGCCCTATAGGAAGCAGCCTTAGAAGCTCTTTGAATTTGAAAACTTAAGTTTCTTTTGTTCTCAATAATTTTATGTAATCCTCCAACTGTGAATGCAAACACAGTTTTAACCAACACAGACATGATTTCTGATCCCAGACGTAAGTTTAGTAAGCACGAATGTAGTTCTTTGGTGATAATAATAATTTTAATTTGAAAGTCAAAGACGCAATTCTACTCTGTACAAATGTGATTTCTCAACATAGACATGGTTTGAACTGACAGAGACAGTTTTTGAAAATGTGACAATTTTTTTGTTTAGCTACTGATCTACTATAAGACATAGATGCAATTCTATACCACACAGACACGTTTTCTCGACACAGACGTGGTTTTAACAGTCATAGATGCAATTCTGATATTTTGTGCAATTCTATTTGGTTGTGAAGTTATTTAATGTGACCAAATTTCATGTTTTGACTCTTTTCATGTAAAGAGGACACAATAATAGTAAAGACTCAATCTTTGAAAGTGTTTTAGCGAAAGGATAAAAAATGTTTCTAAATGTGAAATGTTTTTGCATACACTTGAAAACATGATAGACACAATGTTTCTTTGTCTTGCTTAAAAATGTTTGAGCGTTTTAATCATGCAAGCACAAATCCTATGGTTGGTTGGGACAATAGTTGTTGAATCTCACTTGGGGGGTTACCTCGAGGCTACGCAATTTAGAGCAGATACTTAGATGCTTGAACCTAGTGGATCCACCCTTGGAACTCACTTCTCCAGAGTAGCCAAGCACCAGTCCCCAAGAAAACTCCCCGTGACAAACTTTGTATCTCTACTAAGAACCGTAAGAATGTGAGCCACTTTAGAGGTCACCAACAACTAGAAGGTTTTTGGCTTCTAACACAAAATGATATCTAGTAAGGGCATCCATTTAGGTGGCTATAATCAGTAGCGTGTTATGCTTTGTTAAATGGAAGGCTTCCCAATCTATAGAGTTGAGCTCTATAGGGTCTATGAGGAGTCATAATGCCGTTATAAATACATGTAACACCCGTTGTTTGCAAGTTTTGTCAAAAACACTTTTATTTATAGTGGCTTGGAAGAGCTTGACTTTAGCTCGTTACCACTTGGGTCATTCCCTCTCACTTGGCCTTATGGGCTACTCGGGAGGTAGGCCCTCTAAAAGGTAAAACAAAAAGAGTCTATTGCTCAAGACACAAAACACACTTGTTAATTTTAGAGCACCAATTGAAGTGTTCGCTAATCTAAAGAAGACAAAGCAAAGAATCTCAAAATAAAATCTTTTTAAAAGGTCCTGCACCGAACTTGTTAGTAGTTTTGAAATGATACCCCTCCTGCAAGCACACAAGTTAGGTAAATTTTAAGATCCAAAAGACTTTGTGAAATAGGGTTCTTCGACAAGACATTTTCTCCTTTTTAAACAGCTGCACCACTTTGTTAGTCAGATCAAAAGAGGTTAGGCCTAAAAACAAAATCTGAAAACCCTAAATGAAAGCAAAATGATAACTAAAAATAGAGATGCAACTATACTAGACACATACACAAAAACAAATCATAGACGCAGGATGATGTAATAAAGACGCGATTTCTAGATTTGAGACCTGCAAAATAGATAGCAAAACATAGATTCGACAAAAACCTACACAGACACAATTTTTGAATGCAAATGCAACAATACTGCTCACATATGTGATTCCAGAGATTTGAAACTATAAATTGAGCACAAATCCGGTAAAAAAAACAAAAAACATAACAATATGCAACATACACGTGAAAAGAAAAGAAAAATGTGATAAGATGCTACACAGACACAACTTTAGGATGACAGATCTGTAAAAAGAACAAAAAAATAAAAAATGCAGAATTAGGAGTCGCAGATGCGGAAACAGAATGCAGATGCGTTCAGATCTATCGCAGAGGCAAAAAAATGCAGAATCATCGTAATGCCAAACTTGCAACTTTTAAAAACACAAAATCTGCAAACAAGATGTCAAAATAAAAGGGACAACCACAAAACCCTAGCCTAACAATGAAAATAGTCCACCATACACAAATGAAGATACCTAAGACCATGCAAATAAACGAAATAAACCACATATACCATTCACATGTCTAGTAGGGTTTCAATCTCCATTTCTTCCTATCTCCATTGATTGTTTGATATATTTGATATGTGTGCACAAGAGCTCAACAGAGAATGAAAATGTGGTTGATAAATTGATCGCAAGAAGGCTTGATTGCATAAGATCGATTAGACAATTAGACGATTAGGGTTGATAATGATGGAGAGTATCCTCTTATATAGAGAACACTATAAGAAATGAAGGGATAAAATTGAGAGGTGTAAAGATAAATAGTCGGCTAGGATTAAAAGGTAGGTAGAGGAAATAATTAAATGATAAAAGGGGTAGGTAGGAGAAGAATTAAGAGATGAATGACATGTGTCATGGGTAGAAAAGACTAATGAGTTAATTAAATAAATAATTATTTAATTAACAGAGGAAGTGGGATAAATTAAATAAATAAAATATTTTTTTAATTTAGGAAAATGACAATTTAAATAAATAAAAGTATTTGTTTAAATAAAGAAAGGCTTAGAAGGGGATTAAAGAATTAATTAAATAAATAAGAATTTATTTAATTAATAGAAGAATTAGGCTTAAAATAATTAAATAAATAAAAATACATTTAATTAGATGGGACAATTTTAGGTGTCTACAACTGTAAATAAATTAGAAGAAATAAGAGCTTATGACTGGCCAACCATTAAGAAGATTGATGACTGGCACAAGCAATATTGTACACTTGAAGAAGATTAGCCAGAAGATGAGTAGCCTCCATCCATCCTTTTTGTTTTCCTTGTTCTTTTTACAGGTCTCCTTTTTGTAGGTGCATTTTTGTCGTACATTCAACACGTACTAGCCCAAGTCCACATTGTCTTCAACACCAGATTTTTAAATTTTGACAAGGACAGGAGCTGCAAATTAAAGACACATTAGCCCCACTCCTCTTAGGTTTGCAACTTCATTCCCAAAAAGTTGTTATTTTAGCTGCCTTCTCTCATTCCTTCTAGAAGGATTTTTTATTGTACCTAAAAGATGCCTTTTAACATATTTCTTTGTAATCAATCATTTTTTGATATGTGTCCTATTCGACATGAAGATTATTTTGCTTCCTTGTGCTATAAAAGGGAAATTAGGGTTTATAGGAAAGGAATCTGAATTTTTTTGAAAAACATATTGCATTCAGTGTCTAAGTGCAAGTGCAATATATTGGTTTTGGGTATGCTAGTATACTGTGTATCATCACTGTATCCAATTTTTGAAGATTAATGAAAGAATCAGTTTCAAGTTGTCTCCATTCTCCGTGTATGTGTTGTATGAGTTGTTGTGTTAATAACAAAGTGATTTGTCTTCTCAAATGGGGAATGTATGTTCATGGTAATGGGTCTCTTTTTTTACAAAAGGGTTAAATTTCATTTTAAGATCATTGCAATATATATATATATATATATATATATGTATGTATGTATGTATGTATGTATGTATGTATGTATGTATGTATGTATGTGAGAGTGATTTCAAGAATTATTTGTACTGGTTTCATGTTCACATGATATGTAACACATAGAATGTTAAGTTAAGAAATATCATAGGAAGATATATTGCGATTTTCATGATATATTCAAAGCAAACTCTATTCCCAGCAGAATAGGCATCGATCTTTTCTTTTCAAGCATTTCAGGTTCATCTATTTACAAAGATAATATTTATTTTCTATTTGAAGGAGTACGTATAGGAGAAGTGTTAGAATAGAAAATAGTCCCAATAGTTGAGTGAAAGTCTAAAACTGGGATTGCAGCCAAGTCTAGAATTCATAAGCTTTCCTTGGTATATTTTCATTGGGATATCTACTATAGTAGCAATGTCCATGTATGCAGTGAAGTAGTTTGTGTATAAATTGTTAAGGTATACCCATCTTGGTCCTGTAGAGCCAAAAGTGTAGGCAATTTCGATCCTAAGACTAAATCTCGTTTGTTGGCCAAGTCCTATCTTGAACTTGTTGATAAGACAGTGTCTAATACTTTAGGGTTTGGGATCTATTTATTTGGGCACCAACAGATTGGTGACTCTACTTTGAAAGAATAAAATCACCATACATTGCAACCCAGTAGCTTTTCCAAAGAATCTAGAGTCATATCTCGATAACTAGTAGAAGTTTTAAAGGAATTTTAGTGCTTAGTAAATATTTCCCATATGTGGGAAACAAATCTAAAAAGAAGATAAGTTCATTTAGAACTTAAGAAGCTCATATGAGTGGTGAGAAGACTCAAAATACTACCATGAGAAAGAGTGAGCAAATTTCAAAGATGAACTATTCAAAGAACGTACAATACAAGGATAGAGAAGCTGAACAAGCAAAGTGTGGCGATCATCAGTCAAGTCGAGATGCTATGAACAAAAGGTGGACAATAAAGCAAAAAGGTACCTCTGAAAAATCTATCTACTTCAGACTTGGTAAATAATAATTCAAGAAGCAATGAAGTTCAAGAAGCAAGACCCTCATCCAATCTTCCCACCTTCATCCGTGTCATCTAATATTGACAACAAAAGGGACATAGAGATAGACCACATATATCTTGAAGACTTTTTAAATAGAGTCAAAGAGTCACCATAGTACTACAAAATGGAGGCAATCATCAACAGTGGCATTAAATTGGTTGCGGCTTTCCCAATGTCACCATGGAATCTTGAGTTTGTGTTAGTATTAGCTAACATATATGATCCAGTAAGTAGGTCAGTTCAAGATGCAAAGGGGAAGAAAAATATCATCAAATTGGATGAGGATTTCTTTGAAACTATCTTCAAATGTCCTAATATTGATCAATATGCCAATATTGATAGGTAGTTGGCATTAACATACTATGACAACAACTCAAATAAATGTAGGAGAAACATCAATGATAATTGGTTAAAGACTCCAAGGCCTACTATTGCAAGATGACCTGAGACTTTTCATTGAAGTGACTTCATTGAAGAGGTAAATGATTTGATTACTCTCCTCAATAGAGTAATTGGACTTCCTATTTTAGATACTTATCATAAGTGTTCATGTATCAATACATCCATATTATCTAGCAAAATAAGAAGAAGATTGATCTATTGGGGTAAATAGATAGCCGATGCTTTGTGTGAACAATTAATCAAGGTTCCTACCACTCTGAAGTTCTATATGATTTCAAATTTAGTATATGTAGTAGCCTCAACAAGGAATTTTCCAAGGTTGTCTACCACAAGAGATAGGAGTGAAATTTTTATATATCAATATTACACATAATTCACTCCCAAGAACAATTTATATCATTTCAGGAGAGTGAATGATGCTTTCTTTTATCATTATATGTGCATGTTAGATAAAGATCTTCAAAAGAAAAGAGTATCAAATGAATCTCAGAATGTGGTAAACCAATATGGGTACATATTCTTACAATTCCCCACTTTTACATATCTTAAAACATGATGCTTTGATAGAGAATCTTTCATGCTTCCTAGGTACCCATTAGACAAAATTGTAATCATGGAGCTAGCTTGTGAGATGATGGTAGTGCATGAACATCAATCAGGTTTGCATAACATTGGTTTCAAGTTCTCTCTCACTATTGGGAGATATTCAATCAATTATATCTACAAGGCCAAAGCCATTGATATAGAGATGAGAAGAGTAATAATGAGGTTCTTCAAAGCCAGGAAATATTTTGACTATAGAGGTATGAAGAACAAAATTAAGAAAAGTTACACTCATGTTCACCGAGTAGAGGATATTTGGGTTGATTGCAGAATAGAAGGGGATATTGGAAGGATTGATTACACTATCACCTCTATGGATCAAATTGAGAATCTAAACCTAGCTGACATTCCTAAGGATCTTGAAGTTGATGGAGATGTCCTAGATCCTACATATGAAAAGAATAAGGTTACAGATTCACCTTTGCATCTTATTCAATGGTCCCAAAAGAAAAATACTTTAACAAGGACTAGATTTTAAAGTATCCTTGTTAATACCAATGTTTGGCTTACACAGAAGGGGATTTTTTTAAAACCTTTTCAAATTGGATTAGATGATGACATTGTAGGGCCAGTTGGAAAAATTAAGAATTTAGAATTAATAATAAACAAGACCTGACAGCCCCAAAGGCTCCTAAATTCAAATTTACAGTTGGAAAAAGGTAAGGATGGGGAATCCTCTGCCCAAGACACTCAAACACAGGATGAAGCTGAAGAAAAATTGCTTAATGAAGAGATTCAACAAGAGGGAGAAGAATTAGAAAAGGAACAAAAGGAAGAGTATGATAAGAAAGGGTTACTAGAAATTCTTAGTACTTCCTAGTACGAAGGGACACAATAAATAATTCCTCCTACATCTCATAATGTTTTAGGTACAATTCCTCCTCCAGTGCTAATTTCTAATCCCATGACTTTTGGTTCTACCATTTCATATGCATTTGAGACTCTTGGTGTATTAATTCACACCATCCCTTCCACAGCAACCGGTGAGTTAGCTCTAGAGACCCCACGAGATAACATTGAGAACATTTTCTTTCTTAATTTGTTCGAAGTGACTTCCTCCATGTTAGAAGATTTTGATGTGTTTATGTTAGAAGTTGATCTTCCTCCCAAGGTTTTGGTTGCTGAGAATCCACCTACATTTGTAACTACCACTCCTCCTATTGTAACCACAAGCATACAGAATCAAGATCTTGCATCTTAGGTACTAAACATAGGAGTAGAAGATGATACACCTTTGCTACCTTGATTAGTTTCCAATACCCCTAAGAGAAAAATGCAATCCATCTCCCCAGATGACTTTGACTTTAGTTAGTTGGTTCTTGTTAAACCCAAGGGTACAAAGAAATCCAAAACCTTATCCAGGGTAAAGGTTGATATTCAAAGAATAAGTATGTAGAAATGATAATTCCTCCTCCTGATATAGACATAGACAAGATCCAACCTAAAAATTATGTTATTAATAGGATTGATTTAGGCAAGAAAAATCATGAAGGAACAATAGAAGATGCTCAATAATCTTTTGATAATCTTGTGACAAGTTATAATAAGGTAAAAGTCAATAAAGATAGATTGAAAAAATAGGTCTAACAACTCACCAATGTGCTGATCAAAATAACAAAATCTTTAGAGATAATTGAGCTAGTCACTTCATCAGTTGATGAGTATATCATCAAGTAGGCCAAGAAGATCAATTCATGAGGAATAATAGTTGGTGAGTGTATGGACAAGATACTGAGTCAACAAACACATCTCATAAGTTCCACAATTGTCTTAATAAATGATCTGGAGGGTGTTAAAGCTGAGGTAGATAGAACATTGGGTCTATTTTCATAGGAGTTAGAGACATAAGAGAAGGACTTTGACTCATGGTTGAAGTTAGAATATTTTAAATTATATGTTCTGGTTGATAATGGAGTGCTTCCTTCAAGGGATATGTACATTGAACAAAGGGAAGTGCTAGAGCATCAAATGAACACCTTTGAAATTCTTATCAAAGATATTAGAAAGGCTCAAAGGGAATGCAATGACAAAGGAAGGGAGATCATTTAAAATATATCAACACTTCCTTGTACATTCCTTGATGAAAGCCAAATGTCTCTTCATGAAGATGTTATTGTCAAAGAATTCTGTTTGCTCATTGGAGAATAGGTGGACAAAGAATTTTTCTCAAAATCTTCCATTGATAAGTTAAGAAACATTCAAGACAATTTGGATAAGTTGGCTTATCTTCTAGAAAAGAACAAAAAATTTTATGTGAGCCTTGGGGATTTGATCACTCGAGTCAAAGTTATCACAAGCCATACCGAGGGACTCGTTGAAGAATAGATGAAGATTGCTCTTCAAAAGTTTGAAGAATTCATGAAGCAAGATCATAATGGAGTGTCTGGTGACACTTAGTAGTTTTCACATTTCTAAAGTTGTAGGTGCATTTTTGTAGTTAGATTTTGACACCTCAAGTGTCATTTTGTGTTCAAGTTTTTGCATCTGGAACATGCACAAGTTTTAAGTCAAATAAGACTCTTCTTTGATTTGGTCATAGTTTTCCTAGATTATCTCATTGCACCTCACCTATATATATGAGGTTTCTCTTTATATTTTTTTATCTTCAATCCTATGAAACAAAACTCTACCGAAGTGAAGAGCAAATTGAAACTTTGAGTTCATATTGTTATTTTGTAAACTTGAACAAATAAGAAGACATCTTTGACATTTAGAATTTGTGTTTGATTCATTGTGATTTATGGTGAGAGTATTCTTGTATCACTCTTATCAAATCTAGTCTTGATTACTAAAAAGCATTGTGAAAAAGTATTATTAAAGAGTAGGACAAGTTTTGGTTTGTAAACTATGTGCTACATTTCAGCACTCATTAAATAGAATTTGCAATTAGTACAAGAAGTCTAGTGAATTGAAGAATTTGAGCTTCATTTTGTTATTTCAAGAAAAGATTATAAAAATTGTAATTAGATATCAAGACAAATACTTTGTTCTTTTCTTTGTTATCTTGGTAAGATATCGTGGGTTATAGAAGTTATTTGTAGAAGGTAGATAAGATTATAGCGATTGTAAGACTTTGTTCTTGAACACCATTTTATCATCTCGGAGAAGCAATTAAGGACTTTGCACCTTCATAGAAACTTTTCTTCTTTTATTTATATTTTTCATTCACATGCTTTGAGTTATTTCATAGTAACTTTAAAGTTGTATTTATAATTACTGCTCCAGATTGTAACTTCTTTTTGAATAAAAGAAAAAAGAATAACATCTATTCTAAAAAAGAGAATAGGATGATCTACCACCCAAGTTTAGATTAGGAATCATAGTTGTATATTTTTCTAAATAAAATAGAGTAATAATAAAAAAGGGGGAGCCTTCTGTTATAATTAGGAGAGATTTAATCTTGCATATTGTGGTTGAAACCACAATTTTGTCACAATTTTGTGAACTTTCCCAATTTACAAATTTTTCACCCAACATAATATTCATGCATCTAAAGTGTGTGAAGTTTACAAACAAAAATAATCTCTCATAATTAGAGAAGAGGAGAAAGCAACATGTAAAAATAACTCCTCTCCAAAATAGAGAAAATAAAATAATTGTACTCATGAGAGAAGGGTCGAAGCAGGACTTGATGTCACCCTGTAAGGGTTGCTTTGATGACCCCAGTAAAATAGATGTCCCTCATAGGAGAGAGAAAATAATAACATGAATGCCCCCATAAAGAATTATCTCCTATGCCAACAATGAAAGCTAAACACAATACACATCCAATGCCTACAAATAAAATTTACAGCCTTAAAAAGAAACAAATCCATGGGTGATTTAAGAAGAAATTATCATAAACTAGATGAATAGGGAATAAAATCCAAATGACGCGTCTCTATAAAAACTACATAAATTTCCTCATATTAAAATGAGGTTGTGTAAATCTAGGGGCATGTGAATACTAATGTAGAACAAACTCTATATATGGTGATTATAGTGGGTTAATAATAATGATTTAGTTATCAACAAAGAGGATATGAATGTTCTCAAAATAATCCTCAAAATTTGCAATATAAGACTCCATAAACAAGGATGATATGTCTAAAAGATATGAATCATAAGTAGTATTTGGAAGAAAATGGATGTTTTGTTGCATTAAATCAATGGGGTCATGAATGTGGTGATACAAAGCTAATCAAGAACAATAAAAGATGGAGATTCGGTGTTGACACGAGTAGTAGGAACAAGGATATTGTAATGGATGGAAAATTAGGAATTAGGGTTTCACTAAGTAAATCCAATAGCCCAATTAACCAAATTACATTGAAAGAGGGTTGAACCCAATAGATCTAGGCTTAATCCTAAACGGGAAACGTCTGATATTTTGATTGGATTCAACTAGTTTGTATTTTTTATCCTCTTTCTTAGTTAATTTTGTAATGTAATCATGAAATTAGGGAAAAACAATGAATTATTGAAGTAAATTAATAGAAACATTAAGCTATAGATACCCCATTGAGCCACAAACTTGGATCTAGGCAAAAGGAGATGTCTAGAACTTGGCCTAATTTTTTAGGACCAAGTAGTACTGATTCATCTTGGTCCTCCAAACTTCCCATTAGCGAAAGATGAACCTATTTCTCACTATCGAGTTTGCCAAAATTCTTGAGAACTCTGCACATGTTTCTTGCATACATAAAAAAAGGGAAATATGTTGGGAATATGGGTTTTCCTTAGGTCAAACCTTGATAATGGTTAACCATGAAATTGAATTGACAAATGCAATGAAAGACTATAATAAAGTACTTTCCTTTTGAAGGGAAGACTGAATCCGAAATGTAATGCTTGAAATGACAATGTTTACCTTGATGAAGTTTTGTTTGTCTTCACAAGAAGATTTTAGGGTTTCATGTAGGATGACTTCATAAAACATTGATCATGAATGCCATATTCAATGATTTAACTTGACTTCACTTCTACTCCAATGCTTGATGAATGACTGATTTCTTGCTCACTTGAATTTTCTACAATGCAACTGAGATCTTGATTTTAGTTATATTTCAAACGAGAAGGGTAGACCTCCTTTTATACTTGTATGTTTGAAAATTCAATTAAATTTCTAAAGTAGGCCAACACGGGATCCAGATACTTGCTAATTTATGATGACCATTATGAGGCTCTAATTTGGGGCTTGTTTAAGAGGCCTAAGGCGTGGTACGCCTTGGTCCTAGAAATCAGGACTCCAGAATGGGGGAAAGACATGGAAGATATAGAGGATGTAAAGTAGATAGGTGGTGTGAGTAGAATCAACATTACAATCAAGCTTGAAAAATTGAAATGCCAAAGTGGCCTAGGCCTAAGTGAGGACAAAGTTGTAGGTAAGTGTAATGGTGGGAAAATGGTGAATGATAAATCAAGAAGGAAACTACCCTTTCCCTCAAAGAGAGATGAGAGTTTCGCTATTGATTACCATTCAAGCACTTTCCAAAATTACATTAGAAAGAGGAGAGGATAATTCACTAGATTCAATCTCTCCACACAAAGATGGTAGATTGAATTCTGAATGAATGGGGAATGCTAAGTTGATCCCCTCTTTCTTGTTTGAAATGGAAAGTAATTTGATTGAATTATGTAGTGAAAAAGTGACAAAGAACTGGTTATAACTTGAGATCAGAATATGGGATGATGCTATGCACCTGGATCTGGTAGTAATATGTCGAGACAAAGTCATCCTGCGAATTTGAGGAAAAGTTGTCCTGACCATGGTGGGAATGTACACGGTCCTCCAAAAAATCCATGAAACGAAAAGGGTTTTTTTGCCTCTACAAATGAAGCCTGAATCTGAAAGTACAACTGCGCACCTACAACCTACACATAGAAAAGAGAGGAAAATGGGTTGGGTTTGGTAGTTTGCATTTAGGTCAAATCCCAATTTTGGAATTAACCAAGTAATGAAAGAAAGTACTTGCAAGTAGATGTAAATGAAAGACTAAATTGTAAATCACCTCAAGGGAGGTTGTAGTAGCAATGTTGATAGAAATGCTTGTGTGGAATTGGATGTTGAAATCAATCTCCTCTTCAATGGTTGAATCATTGATTTGAATGCAACACCTAGCCTTGAAGGGAGACTTGAGAATGCTCAATGCTGGAAAAGAATGCTTGAATGCTTGATCACTTGTGAATTTCCCACTAATCCAACTTATGCAAATGAGAGAGAGAATTCCCCCTTAAATACATGTTGGTGGATTTGAATTTTGTCATGGGATGACATTGGGGGAGTTTTCCTGCCGAGGTACAACCAACAATGCAACCCTAGGAAGGGTCCTGCCCCAAAATAGGGTAGGGACAGGGGCGCCATGCTCCTGTCCTGGGAGGAAAAGCGCGCCATGCTTCTATCCAAGGGGGGTTAGTGGTGCCACACCCTTGTCCTACCCCTTTCTCTAGGGCAGAGTGCGAACGAGGTGATGCAGAGGCCAAGGAAGAAGTTGTTTCTGCAAGCTGAGCAATCTCCAGTCTCCGATCAGGCTAGAGGATTCAAGTTCACATGCATGAGGACCCTAATGCATTCAAAAATTTCTAGAGTCACAATTTTATGACACTACATTTAGCCCCCACTTTAGCAGGAGTATAAATGTATGCCAATACTACCGATAAAGTACAAGGAAACAAGATTGAAAGACTTTTACTACGTCAAGGAGGTAAGATGCGCCAAGCCCCCAGTGGACTTGGATCTTATGAATTCGATTGAAAAATTAAAAGGGAAGATTGAGAAGGAGAGAACCATGAGTGCAAGTAGCAAAGTTCCCTTCACCATGAGTCATGAAAGCAAGAATTGCTTTGTAATCTTTGGTATCCTGACTAGGTTGACGATGAAATTGGCAAAAGGAATTGTTATCAAAATAAGGAGATACAAGTTTGGAAGGATCAATTTGTTTTATAGGAGGAAGTTTGATAACATTTCTGTGCAACAACTAAGATGTAATACTATGTAAAGCTTCATTCAAAGGAGTAAACTGCCTTTCGCTTTGGAAAAATTTAGAAATAGAAGGCACACCTGTTATAGCATTCACATGGTTGTTGTTGATTAGATCATTGAACTTGATGAAATTTTTTGTTGGTTTGAACTTCACAAATGGTTGTTGAACACTCTCCCCCTTATCACTCAGAGCCATAGGAGTGGACTGCTCCATTTAACTCACAATCAATTGATAATTGTGGAGTATTGCTCACAACTACGAAAAGGAAGTAAACTCAGACAAAAGAAGCTTTTTGCTGATATATTTTTGTAAATTAGAAATGAAAATTATTTGAATATCATTATCAGGCACATGAAATGAAATTTGAGCACACAAATGCTTATATCTACCAATGAAATCAGTCACTTTTTCTTTAACACCTTGTTTACAATGCATTCAATCAGTCAAAGTGATTTTAGGACCAATGTTGTTTTGAAATTGTTGGATGAAAACATTTTCCAATTGTTGAAAGGAAGTGATAGAAAAAGAAGGCAAAGAGCAATACCATTGTAAAGCCTTATCTCTTAGTGTTCTTGTAAACAATTTTACAAGCAATCGTTGATCATAAGCAAAACTAGTACACAAGGTTTGAAATGTTTTGACATGCGTAAGAGGATCACCTTTTCCATTATAGAGTTCCAATTGAGGGATCTCCACATGTTTAGGTGGCACAACTTTAACAATATCAAGAGAAAGTGGGCTTGCAACATAAAATGTGGAAACACTAAACTTGGATTGACTCATGGAAGCAATTTGTTGTTGTAAGGAAGACATGGTTTGAGCAAGATTGTTAATTGTCATTTCGGTAGAAGAATTGATATTAGACATAGGTGATTGAAAAGGTGGTGTGATGTTGTGGAAAGAAGGTATGGACTAAGAATAAGGTGATGGGAAATTATGATAAGTAGGCATTGGTGATGATTGGGTAAGAAAAGGGACACTCAAAGGAGGAATAAATTTGTTGAAGGAATTGCCCCCTTGTGTCACACTGATTGGCAGAGGAATAATAGGAACACTCATGGAAGACATAGGTAAAGATGGAGGATTAAATGAAGAAGAGGGATTTCCCCATAACCTATGGTTGTAGGAATGAAATTTTGAGTTGAAGTAGCCATGATGTTAGATGTGAAAGTAGGAATAATAGTCATAGGATTAGTTAAAGTAATAGAGGAATTGACTTGCATTGAAGGTTGTAAGTAACCTAGGATTTCGACACAACTCTTGATAGGCATGACGTTAGAATCAACAATATGTGCAATGCCACATAATATATCAATTCCATTCTTATCACTTTGAATCATGCACTTAAGACCTTCAATTAATGGAAGAGCTTCACTATTAGGGTATTCTTGGGACATCCATTGTTGAAAGTTGTCAAATTGATTGTCCAATGTAGAAAGTTGATCTAAAGAAACCCTAGTTAAAGCTTCTTCTTCATCATGGGATCCATCAATGGGGTGAATAGGCACATGATTAGGATGGGAAGAATTAGAATGATCCTCACTAAACAAGTCACCCAAATTAGGCTCCATATCCTTGTTAATTAAACCTTGGGAAACCTTAATTTTAATGATTCATCTAACGGGGATAGGATAGGTAGGACTAATAGTGGTAAAACTCATGCACTAGAGGGAAAATTTGAATTTTGGATTGTGGAACAAAGCTTACAAAATTTGTAAATACAAAATTTAAGAAAATAATGATTACACAATTTGAACTTTTTTGGAGGAGGAGGATGACACAATTTCCAAAAATGAAAGGAAATTGAAATTTTAAAATTAGGGCCAAAGGAATACCACTTAAATTTAAAATCAGAATTTTTAAAATCAGGGCAAACTCTAATTAACCTCTTAATTTTTAAAATTTTCTTGAAAGTTAAAATGTTGAATTTTGAAGGTATTTCCAATTCTAGAGGGATAAAAAATCTATAAAATCAGCCTATGTTTTGGATTTAGGCTATTAAATACAATCATAACAGTCTCCCAAAATTTTGGGAAAAAGCCGAGGACCATGGCGGGAACGCACATGGTCCAACCAACTTTTCTCAAAATTTTCAAGGATGGATATTACGATTGTGTATTCCTATCCCAGGCGTGTAACTCAAAAGCTAACCCCCAAAAATTGGTGAATTTTACAATCTCTAGATGGGCAAAATGAAGGCGCAAATGTGAAAATAGGACCCTATTAGGGTTTTGAAAAAAAAAAGAGGAATTGAATTGCAATTTTGAAAAGGGTCAAACCTAATAGATAGGGACACCTTGGAAAATATTAAGAAATCTGAATGCAAATGAAATTGATGTGGAATTCACACAAAATCCAATTAATTTTAAAAATTAGGGTTTGATGACCTGACCACTTTATTTTGAAATTTGAATTTTGGGAAAAAGGGGGGAAATTAAAAATTTGAATTGTAGGAATGAAGACAAATCTGAGAACAATCAAATATCTAAAAATTAAATGGAAATCCAATTTTTGCACAAGTTCAAGATGATTTTTGAAAATTAGGGTTTTAACAAGTAACCTCTTGATTTTGTAAATTTTAATTGCAAATTGAACAAGACAATGAGGAAACTGAATTTGACAAACAAAGGAATTTTCAGATCTAAGATAACCACAAACAATTTTTACAAATCATAAGTTCAATTTTAAATTTAAAAACTAGGGTTTTGAATGAATTAACCACTAAGTTTGTAGAAAGTTGAAACTTGTAAATGAAAAATATGCAATGATGTTCCAAGGAAAGCACACAAGATGTCGGGTTCACCAAAATATAATGGTGGGAAAATGGTGAATGATAAATCAAGAAGGAAACTACCCTTTCCCTCAGAGAGAGATGAGAGTTTCGCTATCGATTACCATTCAAGCACTTTCCACCATTACATTAGAAAGAGGAGAGGATAATTCACTAGATTCAATCTCTCCACACAAAGATGGTAGATTGAATTCTGAATGAATGGGGAATGCTAAGTTGATCCCCTCTTTCTTGTTTGAAATGGAAAGGAAATTGATTGAATTATGTAATGCAAAAGTGACAAAGAACTAATTATAACTTGAGATCAGAATATGGGATGAAGTTGTGCACCTAGATCTGGCAGTAATATGTCGAGATGAAGTCGCCCTACAAATTTGAGGAAAAGTTGCCCGGATCGTGGCGACAATGTATACGGTCCTCCAAAAATTATGTGAAATGAAAAGGGTTTTTCCGCCTCTGCAAATGAAGCCCGAATCTGAAAGTATAGCTACACACCTGCAACCTACACACAAAAAAGAGAGAAAAATGGGTTGGGATTGGGGGTTTTCCTTTAGGTCAAACCCCATTTTTGGAATCAACCAAGTAATGAAAGAAAGTACTTGCAAGTAGATGTAAATGAAATACTGAATTGTAAATCACCTCAAGGGAGGTTGTAGTATAAATGTTGATAGAAATGCTTGTGTGGAATTGAATGTTGAAATCAATCTCCTCTTCAATGGTTGAATCCTTGACTTGAATGCAACACCTAGCCTTGAAGGGATACTTGAGAATGCTCAATGTTGGATAAAAATGCTTGAATTTTTGAATGCTCTTGAATGCTTGATCACTTATGAATTTCCCTCTCATCCAACTTATGCAAATGAGAGAGTGAATGCCCGCTTAAGTACATGTTGGTGGATTTGAATTTCATCACGAGCTGACATCGGGGGACTTTCCCGCCCGAGGCACAACCAACAATGCAAACCTAGGAAGGGTCCTTCCCCAAAATAGGGTAGGGACAGGGGTGCCACACCCCTTTCCAAGGGGGGATAGTGGTGCTACACCCCTATCCAAGGGTGGACAGTGGCGCCATGCCCCTGTCTTACCCCTTTCTTTAGGGTAGAGTGCAGATGGGGTGATGCAGAGGCCAAGGAAGGAGATGTTTTTGCAAGTTGAGCAATCTCCGCTCTCTGACCAGGCTAGAGGATTTGAGTTCACATGCATGAGGACCCTAATGTAGTTGAAAATTGCCTGGGTTGTAATTTTATGACACTACAGTAAGTACACTTTAGGACAATATAGATACAAACCTTTGAACTATTGAAAACATGCAAGATCTATGATATACTCTAGCTCCTCTAAAGTATCATCATAATAGGGTATCACTCTAAATATACAAGAGAAATGAGATAATTTGTAGTAGGATCCTATAGGAATGGAGAGATATGAGGGTCTCCATTTATCCTCCAAAGTCTAGTCCTATGTGTGTGTGGATAATCAATGCTCAATACAACACACATAGTGTGAGTATCAACACTCAAATTAATAACTCCTACAACATGGTCAATGATGTTACCACTGATGAATACTAAGAGGGGGGGGTGAATTAGTATGCCAAAAATCTTTGCACTAAAACACTTACATAGTCTAAAGATAAACCGGTAAAGCAATCTGACAATCAAACCGGTTATCACACATACAAACCAAAATGCGAATAAAACATTCACCCACAAAACCAATACAACCATAACACAAGATATTTGATGTGGAAACCCAACTGGGAAAAACCACGGTGAGATGGAACTCACAAGTCACTATCTGTAGAATAGAAACCAGACCGGTTAAGGTCTTACAATGTTCTTCACCAAAACAGATCCTGTTAGGAATCTCAATCTCTGTTAGGAGATAAGTCCGATTAAAGACTACCTTGTTAGAGGATTTTAGATTCACATGTGTGAACCACCTTGTTAGAGGATTTTACAAAGGCTTTGAGGCCTACCCGGTTAAGGGCTACAAACTTGTCAAAGATGTGAGTAATCAACAAGTGTTTGATCTATCTACTAGCACAAATTGCTTGGTTAGATCCAGTATAGCTCACAGCTAATGCATTCCAGCATTACTTCAGTCTCCTCTATCTCTCTCAGTTACAACTCGATCCTCTCTGATAAGATCACTCTACACTTCCACCTTAAACCCTAGCTCAACATAAACCCTATTCGCAACTTCTTCAACAACTTAAAAACCCTAGACATGATGTCCTTTTAAAGGAATCTGATTTCATGTCTGTCCAATAGGATTACATTACAATTTCCTAGGTTCAGTGAATCTAGACATACTTAGTAACACGACACAAGAATCACCGTCAATGTGTCAGCACCATCAAACAATCGGTGGATTGGTAACTCATCACAAAATGCTGGTTGGTAACTCATCACAGAGTGTTACCGGTTCATACAAAATGCCGGTTGCCGGTTTGATAAGAATGAAGACTGGTAAGAATGTGTTGTGCTGCTTTGCTTCCTCGTACTGCTTGTGATTTGTGAACCGCTTAGGGTCGACATGCTGCTTCAGACCGGGAAACACATTTTGCAAAATCACCACTAGTCTAAAGACTAGAATACAACATACCGGTTGGAACAAATACCGGTTGAGCATGAGCTCGTACATATAAAGGGGATCTCAATACAAGTGTGTGTCCATCAATGACAATCACAACATAAAAATAAAAAATGCCAACAATCTCCCCCTTTGGCATTGATGGCAACACTTAGGAAAATAAAATTTTGACATTTAAGTGTTTTACAACAAAAACTTGCCATTAACAAAATTGCTCCCCCTAAGAATATACACTATCCCTTAATCAACAAAGTGTATAGAAATTTTGCATTCAGAGCATAATCATCAGAGCATATAGCATATATCACAGCATATATCAAAATTTCAAAACAGATACTTTTCCCTCTGATATACTTCTCCCCCTGATATATCAAAATTTCAAAATTTGAAGACCACCAAAATCTTAAAACCATATACTTCTCCCCCTTTGCCAACAATGACAAAGTACCACTGCAAAAACCTATTTCCATATATATATAAAAGAGTTTATGACAATAATGAATAATACTTGTCAAAAACTGCTTTGTAGTCCTGTAAAAATTGTTTCATGGAGAGAGACCGGGACTCTAGTAGGGAGGATGCCACTTCCTTCTCTGTCTGCATTTGTGCTACCTGCTCCTCCATGGCATCGATTGTGCTCAGTTCTTGGGTGACTATCAGTGCATCTAGGTTCAGATAGCATTTCTGAAGAATTTGCAGTTGTGGAAGTAATACTAGTTGAAGTTCCTGCAAATCCCTAGACCTTGTACTGATCTCTTGCTCTATCTTGGCTGACTGGATCTGGAACTGGTGAACGGTTTGCCCATATGCTGCAAAGGAGTCGTAAGGGGTATTGAATGTGCTTAAGTAGGACTGTAAGTCCGTTTGAAGCTGTTGCTTCTTGGCTAGCACATCATCACAGAACAGATGAGGTTGACAGATTTTGATGAGTAGCAAGTTTCCCTCATCCAAAGCACTCCTTATGTCCTTTTGATCCTTTGACAGTTTAGTCCTAAGCTCATTCAATTTCTTCACCAGAGCAACATTAAGAGCCTTTTGGTGCTCTTTCTTCACATTGGCCTCAACTGCTTCTTCTAGGCTCTGCACCTGATCATCCACTACACTACACAAAAGTTTGAGTTGTGCTAGTGATGAATCAGTGTCAGGAAGATTAGTACCAGGTATTAAACCGGTAAGTGTGTCTACAGCTGCCTGAATGATGTCTTGTTCCTTTTTCCTCTAAATGATCTCAAGGTGCTCTTGAGCAACCTTGATGCTCTGTATAAGCTTCGACTCGCTTGCAGATTGTAGATCGATAGGACTAGAAAGATCAACCGGTGAGGGTTGACTTCCGGTTGCCTTCGGAGTCTCCAACTGAGAGCTTTTTGCTGCTTGACGTTCCTTGGCTTCTTCAGCCTTTTCCTTCTCCTCTGCTCTCCTCTTCTGCTCTTCCTTTTCTTCTTCTTCCCTCTTCTTTTTCTCTTCCTCTTCCTTTTTCTTCTTTTCTTCCTCTTCCTTCTTTTCCTCCTCTTCCTTCTTCCTCTTTTCTTCTTCTTCCTTTTTCCTCTTTTCTTCTTCTTCCCTCTTATTTTTCTCTTCCTCTTCCTTTTTCTTCTTTTCTTCCTCTTCCTTATTTTCCTCCTCTTCCTTCTTCCTCTTTTCTTCTTCTTCCTTTTTCCTCTTTTCTTCTTCTTCCTTCTTCCTCTTTTCTTCTTCTTCCTTCTTCCTCTTTTCTTCTTCCTCTTCCTTCCTCTTTTCTTCTTCTTCTTTCTTCTTCTTTTCTTCCATGTCCTCTTCTTCTTTCTTTTTCGTTTCTTCTTCTTGCTTCTTCTTTTCTTCATCTTTTCTTTTCTCCTCTTCCTCTTTCTTTTTCTCTTCCTCCTTTCTCTATTTCTCATCTTCATCCTTCTTTTTCTCTTCTTCCTTGTCTTTTGCCGCTTGCTGTGTGTCCATAGCTTGTTCACCACCCTTATTGGCCTATTGCCCCTCTTCAGTTCCCTCAGAAGGTATGTCCTGAGTGACATCTTCTATATCCAGGGCATCGACATCTATGGTGTCGATTGGTTCCTCCACCAGGTTTCCTTCCTCATCAAAAACTTCATCCAGTTTGGAAATAACCGGTTCCTTTTCTGCTTGGAGGTTGGCCATTCGAGCTTTGTGTGAGATGATAGCATGGGCCATGTGTTGATGTGTATCCTTTTCTACATCATCAACCCTCCCTTCCAACAACTAGAGTCTTCTTCTCCTTATGAAGAAGAGACCTTTATTTTGATCTAATACATCAAATAATTCTGAATTTGAGAGTTCGGGGAAGTAATGTGCAAAAAATTTCTCCCTAATCTCTTGTTCCTTTTCAGTAGAAATGTACCGTTTGTTATCCAATGTTTTATACAATGAATCCGGTGTCTGAGATTTAATCTCTGATGGTGACCGGTCATTTTTGCATAAATAAAGAATGATTTCCTGCAGTACTTCATCTTTTTCTTCACTATTGAAATCATCATAATAATCAATTAAAACATGAAGTAACTTTCTCCTAATATTCTTTACTATTATTTGACAATGTGTCAAAGGTTTGTAAGAGGAGATATCTATATTTACCGGTGTGGATGTTGCTGGTTCATTCTTCTTTACCTTCTTGGTCTGTCTAGCCTTCTTTGGTTGTTCATCAGACTTAGTTTCTTCGGAGTCTAGTTCATTTGCCTTAGTCTTCCTCTTTCTTTTGAAGACTTTTGTTGATGTTACCTCCGGTTTCTTCTTTGCCGATGACCGCTTGGTCACTCTTGCAGTCTCAGTGGTAGCTGGTGCTGATGCCGCAGGCTTAGCTTTCTTGGTTGCCGGTTCTTTTCCCTTTTTCACCGATGGTTCTTCAACTGGTGCGATCCTCTCCAAGTAGGTTCCGGTTCGTTTTGCCTTTGGATCAAGAGGCAAGGCAATAAGGGTTGAAGCATACCCTTCCAGCATGTCAAACATGACCTCATAGCCCATAGGCTCCACTTCCTCCATTCTAGGTTCAACAGCCTCCATTAGACATTTGTCCACCTGAATAGTGAAACATATGTCATCTTCATACTTCTTCACTATGTCACCTAAGATTCGCACCCTCTGACTCATCTTTCTTCTGAACTCATCAAAGTATTTGTTCAGTATCTCAGGGTAGCCGGTTCCAATGGCTTGCACACTTTCCTTTATCTACTTGGTTACTGGTTGGTCTGGGGACCACTGGACATCTCCTACACCCGGAAAGTAGCCTTAGAAATAGAAAAACAACCCTACCAGCAGTTGTCCTAATTTAAATCTTAGTGAACTGTCCTTCTTGATTGCCTTGAGATTTAACAGGAGTTACCTTTGCATACCGGTGCATAAGTCAAATGATTTATCCTCTATAATCATCCAGTAAGCGGCATTTACCGCTGCAACAGATACATAATTAATCCTGCTGGCCAAGAATGTCCTATAGCCTATCACCATGCAGGCGTATTTTACCAGTTCATCCTTGATAGAATTAACTGTCATAAGCTTGGTCATTTCCGTTTTGCTTACCGTTCTCAGGGCTGGCACTTCCCTTGTGTTGCAGAAACTGGTGACTGCATGAATTGCTTCAGGCGTGATATCATGCGTTCTCTCTAGGTACATCTTGTCACCATGGACTCTGGTCAAGATGATTCTGATGTGATCCTCTGTGAAATCTTCCAAAAAATACACCACATTATGGAGTTTCTTCTTCTCTAAGATACTGAACTCCGGTTTAATCCTTTTGTCCTTTCCACAAAATAGACCTAATTGAGTATGAATGGCTAAGGACCCTAGGTCTTCTATCTTGCAATCAATATAGTCTGAAATTCCTTCTTCGACTATGACTCCAGCTAGGACTTGTGACAAAGCATTATACTTGGACTTCCTCTGAATGAAATTTTCTGACTCAATGGATGTGCTTGAACTGGTACGAGATGTGGAAGCCATTGAAGAGTATTTCCAGAACATGAAAAATACCTTTCAAATGCAAATTTAGGGCTTCTTGATTCTGCTTTACTTCGCTCTCCGTTGGATGCCAAATCACCGCTTTGAGTTCTCCACTGCCGATTGCAAACTATATTTGAATCTCTTTCAAATCTCTCCAATTCCTTGAAATCTAAGCTCAAATCACCTTCTCTTCACTTCTGCACTTGAAAACTTTCCTTCGCTCGAAAATCAGATAGTGAGAAATGATTTGAAAATTGCATTTATACATGTCTCTCACCTACCATCATTAATGCTCCTATATTAGGGCGTAAACCCTAATTTGCCTCTTTACCGTTTTTGGTCTTCTGCCAGGCGAGGGGTGTAGTAAACCGGTTAAGGTCTTTTATCGATGTTAACTGGGGGTTCGAAAGCATTTTTCCATTTGCTCCCCCTAAGCCTTTGAGGCTTAGTTTGTCGGTTCTGGTAATTCCACACTGGGTGCAAGAACCGGTTCCTCCTCCAATAATACTGGTTTCTTCTTCCATATTTTCTTCATGTCTTCTTGAACTTTTTCAACCTCTATTTCTCCTTCCTGAGTGACCAGTATATCATCAGATATACATTTTCTGCTTTTGCAGAATCTTGCAATGTGACCCGGTTTGTTGCAATGATAGCAAACAAGTCCAGGTGCTTTCCAAGGTCCATTGTACATGTTTCCATTCTTCCTTTTGCATGTTGCAGCAGTGTGACCATGACCATGACAGATCATAAAACTTTCTCTCCATCCGGTTGCTACTTGATGACCACCACTTCTTGACTGATGATTGAAGACATTAAACCGGTTGTTGTTCCGGTTCATAAAAGATTCAGGACCAGTTCCTTTGGTCCTCTGAGGATATCTTCCAGTGTTATCCATTATAGACCTGCATTCAAATGCTCTATGCCCAAACTTGTTGCATGCATAACAATGACCATTGAACTTATTGGATCTAGGTACATTGTTGATAAAATAAGGAAAATTATTGTAGGCCTTACTCCTACATACATTGGCAGTGTGTCCTTCTTTAAGACAGTTAAAGCAAACAGGTTTGAATTTTTGCTTACCATTTCCTTTGAGTGCCGGTTTCTTCTTTGATGCTTCAGCATTTGGTCTTGAGGATTCTCCTTCCTCATGTCCAGAAAAACCAAGACCATTGGTATTCTTTGCTGGTCTAGATGACTCAAGCTTTTGCTCTAGCCTGACTATACTATTGCCAAACTTAGCTAGTATTTCCTTTGATTCAAAGAGTTCTTTGGAAATAGCAGTGTTTGTCTCCATAAGACTTGCATTTTCAGAGATGGCAATGTTCAGTTCTCCTTGCATGCCTTCTTTCTCCATTCTGCTCTCATGAAGGTGAGCAGTTAGTACACTAATCTCATGTTTTAGCTTGGAGATCTCATGATCTCTGTCTTTTACCAGATCTTCAGCTTTTCTCCGGTTCTCAAGCTCTTGGCTAAACTGAATAGTCAGTCCTTCCAACTCCTTTCTCAAATTGGAGTTTGAATCATTCAGCTTATTCACTTCAGCAATCATATCTTCCATGTTAGATTCATCTTCAGAACTACTTTCAGATAGTTCCATCAACCTCTTTGCATGTTCTCTTCTTTTTGCTTGAGATGCCTTGTATTTGACCATAAGATCATCATAGGCTTGCTCATACTTAGTGAGCCATTGAGTAAGTTCCCTCAATGTGTATTCCCCCATATCTCTTTCCAAGTGGTTAAACTTATAGAAAGGTTGGCTCTGATACCAATTGATGAATACTAAGAGGGGGGGGGTGAATTAGTATGCCAAAAATCTTTAAACTAAAACACTTACACAGTCTAAAGATAAACCGGTAAAGCAATCTGACAATCAAACCGGTTATCACACATACAAACCAAAATGCGAATAAAACATTCACCCACAAAAGCAATACAACCATAACACAAGATATTTGATGTGGAAACCCAACTGGGAAAAACCACGGTGAGATGGAACTCACAAGTCACTATCTGCAGAATAGAAACCAGACCGGTTAAGGTCTTGCAATGTTCTTCACCAGAATAGATCCTGTTAGGAATCTCAATCTCTGTTAGGAGATAAGTCCGATTAAAGACTACCTTGTTAGAGGATTTTAGATTCACATGTGTGAACCACCTTGTTAGAGGATTTTACAAAGGCTTTGAGGCCTACCCGGTTAAGGGCTACAAACTTGTCAAAGATGTGAGTAATCAACAAGTGTTTGATCTATCTACTAGCACAAATTGCTTGGTTAGATCTAGTATAGCTCACAGCTAATGCATTCCAGCATTACTTCAGTCTCCTCTATCTCTCTCAGTTACAACTCGATCTTCTCTGATAAGATCACTCTCCACTTCCACCTTAAACCCTAGCTCAACATAAAACCTATTCGCAACTTCTTCAACAACTTAAAAACCCTAGACATGATGTCCTTTTAAAGGAATCTGATTTCATGTCTGTCCAATAGGATTACATTACAATTTCCTAGGTTCAGTGAATCTAGAAATACTTAGTAACACGACACAAGAATCACCGTCAATGTGTTGGCACCGTCAAACAATCGGTGGATTGGTAACTCATCACAAAATGCCGGTTGGTAACTCATCACAGAGTGTTACCAGTTCATACAAAATGCCAGTTGTCAGTTTGACAAGAATGAAGACTGGTAAGAATGTGTTGTGCCGCTTTGCTTCCTCATATCGCTTGTGATCTGCGAACCGCTTGGGGTTGACATGCCACTTCAGACTGGGAAACACATTCTGCAAAATCACCACTAGTCTGAAGACTAGAATACAACATACCGGTTGGAACAAATATCGGTTGAGCATGAGCTCGTACATATAAAGGGGATCTCAATAAAAGTGTGTGTCCATCAATGACAATCACAACATAAACATCAAAAATGCCAACAACCACAAGGTAATGTCTTCCCTAGTGTGGATGGTTTAGGTATGAGTAAATATACTGAAGGTGAAAGATCAAGCCATTGAGATGTGTTTGGATGCCATTTCATCAAGTCTCATAATTATCCTTTATTGAGGCAACCAAAAAAAACCCATGATACCTCTTCAAATGAAAAATTTATAGACCAATAATCTTAGAGTGTGTAAAATAAATAAAATGAAGTTATTTCATGCATATAGATTCTTTTTGGGTGCTAAAAATGTTTGAGTAATTTACTGGAATGTGAAAATGCAAAATATTGACTAAAATATACTTGGAGTAAATTCTAGAAAAAAGTGCATGAATGGGTCTAAATATCTTTGAAATAGATTTTTAAAACCATAATAAATTCAAAAAATGGAGATATTAACAAAAATTCACATGCTCAAAAGCACAAATTGAAAACCTAAATTTGATTGAGATTTAAATGAAATTGAAGAAATTTTTGATGATGATACCTATACCATTGGAAAGTGCTTAGAACCATAATTTTTTGATATCTTGTTTGCTTGATTTTGACTCCTATACCCATGTTATGAAAAAAAAAGATCCGTAGAGGGGCAAGGGATTGGACGTTCCATTGACATCATGTTGATGTTAATGAAATATTTTAGGAATATTCTCTTATGTCACAAAAAATAATCATCAATAAATGCTGAAGTCACTAGAAGATGTTGAAAGGATTCTTGGAATATTTTAAAAGTCCTTTTCATTAATCATATCGCCTGTTAGATATTACATAATATATGCCAAGTGAGTGTGGAATATTCCAAAGTTTGTTGTCAATGCAAGGGAATGATTGCTAAGATTATTGGCTCGACTGGTGAATGAGGGTTGAGTGACTATTCGAGAGGTGTGGGATTTCACTACCGATGTTATTAATATAGATAGAAAACAACAACAAAAACACCTACTATGGATTTGACAGGCATGCAAAAAATCTACTAGGGTACATCTGGCACCGTACATGGTACCTTGGAATCATTTTGTTATTTACTTTTTTAAATTTTTAAAAGAATATTAAAGAAAAACTATAATTATTTTTGCAAACCCAAAAAATGTATCAATGAAGTTGTATAGCTAATGTATGGCTTGTAAAAATCACCTTAATTTATGTGCATCCCTTAAAAAGTTTTTTTGTATGCAACTACTACAAATTTGGTGATTTGATATGTGTTATTAGAGTTTTTGGTTGTTTTAGATCCAATGGTGATGTTTGTTTCATTTTAGAATGGGTTGATTTTTCCATCGAAGCTAAATATCTCAAGATTTGGATAGGAGGTCAAATATCTAGTGCTTTAATAACATCTTGGAGTTGATAGTAAACACCACAACCCCCATAAATTACCTACGACTAAAATGCCTATCACATTTGAAGAGAAAAATTCATTGATGTGGTAATGCAACCTTGAGGGAAAAATTGATCCGTAGAGAATCTATTATTGAGATGAACTTGAATACAAATAGATTGATTAATTAATAGGGTACCTTAGTAATTGATGATTAATTAATTAATTAATGAGGTGATTACCTAACTACATTAACACACAACTATTTAGACTCAAAAGAAGTTTAAATTCTAAGAATAAAACTTTCTTATGAATTCCCCTAGAAGTATAAATCATAATATTGAAATAATAATTTGTGTCATGCCCATAATTTCAACATATGGACATAAACACAAACCATAGTTTATTTATTTTTTACTTTCTTTGTTTTCTTTGTTAAGATACTTTGAATTTCATCATAAAAAGAATCATCTTATCGAGGATTAATACCAACTTTTTAATGACTTTAATTCTTATAGAAAATTGTGGCAACTCACCTCTTATAACAATTTATTTATTTATTAACAAAGGAATTTTCAATATTATATTCACTTTGACAAAATTCAAGAGTTCAGTTCACTAAATTTATTTAATTAAACTTGAATAATAATTTTCTAACATTTGACTCAACTTGTTAGCCTTTATCATGCATAAATATGTAATACACACTAAGATTTTTAAGAGATCCATTTAATTATTCTTCTAAATATTTAATCTCATCATCTTCTTGTTGGATATTGTTGGTCATTGCTGTTGCTAGGATATGTTGTTATCATTGATGTCAACATATTCTTGTGATTTGCTCCGATGACTACAGATTGGGAAGATTCTCTGGTCCGATTTGTAGTATTGGTTTGCTGATCACTATTTTGCAGAGGTTGATATTTCCTCTGAAATATTCCGGTGTGATTAGATCTGGTGCTAAGCTTTTGGGATATTATTTTGGATGATCTTGTGTATCTTAATTTTTGTTGGATTGTGATTTGGTGCTCCACAAGATATCTTTCTTCATGACAGTTGTTGATTGGTTGTGTTCTTGAGCTTTCAGACATTGACAAATGAAGATTTGAAAAGTGGTGTTGGTGTAGCTATTCTGGATGATTCTAACGTCCTTGTTGGTGTTTCCTAGTCGTGTCCTATTTGTTTTGATGATCCACATTGATCGTTATGCAATTTTTTGGTGGTTTCTATCAACTGGTGATGATTTGCGTGTTATGTGGTATTTTTGATGGTGGAGCGTGTTGCAATTGATCTTGGCATGATTTCTGGTGGAGTTGTGCATTTGGGAATTTGAATTAGGACCATAATATACTATCTAAATCATCATATTGGTCCGGTGGTTAATCTTTGTATCATGTAATGCAATTTTGTAATTGAGGGTTGAGGGTTTATCCAACCTTATTATCAAGGTTGATGAGTTATATATATAGGTGATATAGTCATGTAGTTTGTGTGTCGATGTTGTGTCTGCATTATCAAAGAGAGGTTTGTGTGTGAACAAGTGATTTATCCTTTGATGTTGAGTTTGTAGTGAGATCGGTGTTGCAGGGCAGACATCTTTGCTTAGCCAAAACTGTAATCAGGCATTTGGAGATGCTATTCTTTCAATTCATTTCTTCCAGATTGTAGTCTGAATCTTATTGTAAGTCAGTGAGACTTCCCTAAGGGTTGTAGCCTTCTGGGCCATTATATATGAGTAGTGAGCTCTAGGCAGTGTGCCTGAATGCATGTGCATTCCCCATTGTAATATTTTCACATACTACTATAGAGTATCATCTTACTATGGGTAGGTTCCCATTGTGGTTTTTCCCTTAACCTGGTTTTCCACGTTAAAATATTGGTGTTGTGTGTTGTGCTGTTAATTTTCTTATTTGTCTTATTGCTGCAGTTTATCAGATCTGTGTTTTGTGGTTAAGTTTAATATTTCGGTGAAGACTGATTCACCCCCCTCACAGTCTTCTCTCTTGGCTGCTGCTAATAATTGGTATCAAAGCTAGATCCTCCAGTAAAAGCTTAACTGCTTGAGGAGATCTAGGATGGAAACTCAAGGTGTAATCTTTAAGAAGGACAGTCTGAGATTTGATGGAAGTAACTATGCTATATGGAAGGACCAGATGGAAGTGCACTTGAAATGTCTTGGTTAATATTATTAGAAGATCGCAAACAATGTCTATGTTGTTCCTTAGAATGGACCATCTACTCCTAATGAGGTTAAGGAAGTAGAAAATAATATTAGAGTGAAGGAAGCATTGCTTAGTGCCCTGACTGATTTTGAGATGACAAATGTAATGGGCCTTTAGACCACACATGAGATTTGGGTAAAGCTTGAGGTGTTGTATGAAGGTGATAAACAAGTGAAGGTTGCTAAGCTCCAGAGTTTAAAAGGAAAGTACAAGACATTGAAGATGTGAGATGATGAGAACATACACTCTTTTATGGATAAGGTGAATGACCTTGTCCTAGGTATTAGATGTGCTGGTGGAACCATTGAGGAATATGAAATTGTTGCTAAGTTGTTGAGATCTTTGCCTCCTGCCTATAAGCATAAGGTTGTTGCTATTGATGAGATTGAGTGTGACTATAGTGACAAGAGATATGTTGGTTGGAAAGCTTGTTGCATTTAAGCTGAATGAGTTGGGCGAATCACATGGAAAGTCTGAGATAACATTTAGAGCATCTGCATCTATATCTGGTAAGTAGAAGTATGATCTTGATGAGTGAAAAATATCCAAAAATGAAAGAGAGATAAGAGAGATGGAAGAGAAAGAAAGGGAGCTGGATGAACTTGAAGCACTGATTGCCCGAAGATTACTTAAAGGTGCCGATAAGTATGATGGAAATTTTCCTTTGAAATATTTCTCTTGTAATAAGATAAGACATTTTGCTTCTAGATGCCCAGAGAGAATGGCTAAGTATGACAGACATGATAGGTTTGATAAGCATGATAGGAATGATAGATATGGAAAGCACGAGAAGCATGACAAGCCTTACAAGTCTAACCAGAAGTTTAAAAATCAGAAGAACTATTATTATGCCACTGATGAAGGTATTATAGACGAAGAATCTGATGGAGATGAAGTTGTATTCCTTGCCATTAAGGAAGATGAACCTGTACTAGTTGATTCCAATCGCTGTACTATTGAGGAGAAAGCTTTAGCTGCTAAACTTAAAGAGAAAGATGAATGGGTGATTGACAGTGGGCTTTCACATTATATGACTGGTGATAAAAGAAAATTTGTAAGCATGGAAAAATATGATGGTGGAATAGTCAGATTTGGAGATGACAAAGCTTGTGTGATCCATGGGAGAGGTTCTATTTCTTTTGATGGTAAGCATAACATTGATGATGTCTTGTATGTTAAAGGTTTGAAGCATAATCTTTTAAGTGTTAGACAGATGGTTGTTAAATGTTATGATTTCTTAGAGTGACGAGAGTTGGCTATGGCATAGGAGAATGTGTCATGTAAATTTTGATTCAATGATTAAGATCTATTCTACACATGTTGTTAGAGATTTGCCTAAGATTGTCAAGCCTGCTAATTTGGTATGTAAGTGTTGGTAAACAGATTTGTCTCTCACAATTTATTTAATTTTTATACTCTTTAGGCCAAGAAATGAAAGATAAATTTCACCAAACAGTTGGAAAATCATTATATTGATTAACCTTTGAATTAAGGTACAACTCCCTTTAATAAATATTCAATCAGCTCCAAATTATGCACAACCAATATTATACTTTTCACCAAAAAGCACAGAAAGGTAATTGCATTCACCAGTCAACACCAAATGAACGCAAGCATTGATTCACATATAATTCTTTATATAAAGCCGACAGAATTCACATGTACACTAAAACAAAATGAAAAAGCTTAAAAGATGAATTCCACTGATATTTTCTGCATACGTAGAAAGTTATGAGAGATCCTTTCTTGAAATAGATTCCCACAGAAATCAAAATTCAAACACCAAACACACAGATTTGAAGTCAAAGATAACTGTCATTTGATTTTCATTCATAAATGGTCCTCAACTTTCCACATACACAATGTTTTCAGCTAAAATTAAAAAGATAGTTTTTTCAAAAACTTAGTGAACCCCATCAAAGTCATTACAAAGCTTATAAATAGGTCGCCAGACCAATAATTTTAACCAAAGGTAAAATTAACTTGAAAGAGTTAATGAGAAACTACCCTAACTGCATAACTAGAAATAAGAGACAACTAGACTCACTGGCAAACAACTGCTAGCAGTGCTAGTCATGTCATCGATTCTGTTTCAGTCGGATTGCCCGGGTTGTTATTCTGGACGGACACCATAACCGCTTTCACTACGCTCCACTCCTGATGAACCTTCGAGAACTCTTGAATTACTGCTACATGTGGCAGGCTGATGTGTATTACCCTTTGCTTCCAGAGTTCTTTCTTCCTTTTCACCATCTGTACATTATCCATGTGTGAATCCAAGTGATCTAGGCAAACTGTGAGCATTGACTCCACTTTGGAAATCTTCATAAAATCTTCCACAGCTAAGGATTTCTCCACTTTAATTTTCTTAGTGAGGCTACTGAATTGATTGATCATTTCTGTTGTATCTTCCAAAGTTTGGCTATCCTCCTTAAGCAACTGGACATCTGCGCAGTGCAAATCCTTTTGCATGGTTGTTCTCAAGGTTGTTAGTTCACCTTGTAGACTGGCAGATTTTCTATGTCCTTGCTCAATGATTTGGTTACACCACTCTATGCTTTCTTTGCATATGAATATTATATCTTCATTGAACCCTCACACTTGTCTTTCGGCAAGAAAATTCATCAAGCCATAGTGTTGAATATCGTGCATCTGCTTTGAAATCACCACCCATTTAGTCTTTTCTTTTTGCCACAAGATTAAGTCAACATCCAATTCCTTGGTAACTTCATTAGCATCTTTGAAAATTTGATCTAAATCAGATATATAATTAGTTCCTTGATGCACAATTGATGTGAGCCACTCAGAGAAATCTCTGCAATCATCTTGTTTCGTTGAACCTCATCAAAGAACTTCTGATTACTAGGGAATTTTGAACTAAAGGGAACAGAGCTTTGGGACAATTTCACATACTATTATGCAGAGCATGAATGTATTGAGCCATTTGCATTAAACTCTACTTCAACTCTGCTTTATCCTTTTCGTCCTTCCAAGTGTGGGAGATAATCTTTTTGGTTGAAGTCTCTAAATGTTTCACATCAACTGTTGCGGTCCAATGTTTTTTGTCTTCATCAAAACCAATCATGGTCTCCATTTTTAGCCATTTAAGCTTTGTGGCTCTTCCCGAACATTTACTCATGACATCTTCCATTGACACTGAAATAGGCACCACATTTCTTTTCTTAATAATTGAATCACTTAACCATTTAGGAGCCACAGTCAGATCCTTGGATTGTGTGGGTGAAGGCCCTCCTGAAGGTGACAATGTAGCATTATCTGCATTAGACAAAACATCAAGCACCTATGAATCCTCGATAGCAACATCAGAATCGACTAAGACCTTGTTAGCATCAGAAACAAGGGTTGTCATATTTCTATGTACTTCCTTGGCGTCCAAATCAAGAATGAGATGAGCGGGAGGTGGCTGAAAATTCTTCTTGTATCTAGGTAGCCTAAAGGGTTCACCTTTAAAACCTCCAACCCTTATGTAAGTGAAGTGATTGAATTGATTAAAGAAGCTACCATAGATGTTAACTAGTTCAACCGCTTCTACTGACATTCTTCTGTGCAAATTATCTTGAACTCAAAAGTCAACCTCCTAGCAAAAATATCATTCCAACGAAGGTAATTATCGACATGTCCTTTTTGGGTCAAATGGGGGTGATATTTATAAATTTTAATACCCTAAACCTATTTTGCATGGAACAGTCCAGGCCACTCCCTCATACAAGCTAGGATATATAATAGATATGAAGACATGTAGAAATTTGACATCCCAGGGTAATTGCTCAAATGATCATGCAACCTCTCTGCAATAATGGTGCCCCAGTCAATGAACCAGTTTTTGTTGAGAGTGACCTGAATGAAGAAATACATCCAGTCTTCCAAATATAAGGAGTGTGATTTTCCCCTAATTTTGCTTAACATTATTACCAAATCCCTAACTCCAGGAATCAAATGCTCTCGGGTTAACAGCCTTGGCAACCTTGAACCGCCCTTTAAAAATCTCAAAAGCCAATTCCATGCAATAATGGTTCTATAGTACTGCTTCTTCTCAGAATAAACCCCATAAGACTTTCCAATAGTCCAATCCTCATAGGGTTCCCGATGTGGGATACCCATGGCAACCATTACTGTCTCTCTATCAATAGACAACAAAACCTCACCATTATTTTTCCTAATGCATCTATTAGCTTTATCATAGTGATTCATGCACTCTCAAACCAACTCAAGATAATGGGCAGCTGTGGGAAATGTTGCCGCTTCCAATAAACCACTTTGTGCAATGTCTTTCATCATAGAATCATCAACTGGGTTCCTTACTCTTTCTAAGAAAACATGTAAATCTAATTGAACTAAAGCTGTATCAGCCAGCTCTAGTAAATAACTTACAAGGGAAGAAGAGTTCATTAATTTAGGCAAAGTAGGCCTCATGCTTAACTCGTAATCTTTCCCCATTCAACCCAGACAAAGAAGAAAATAGGTAGAACAGAAAAAAGAAGCTAAACAATATACCCAGATCTTTTAAAAACTGTAGCAATTAGGAAAGTCATTGAACATACCTTCCTCTGTCATCTGCAAAACGCCTGTCGCAGTCTATTTTCCTCCTGCTCCAAAAACTCTTCTTAAAACTTACTCACAAATGACAATCTCGACAAGACAACTGCTCAAGTTAAAATAGCTGAGAAAATCTTACCCATGATTACCACAAATTATCATCATTACTCTTCAGTCGTGCGACATCACTCTGAAATGATCGCGATCGAGCATGCATTTAATAACAAGTCACTTCATATATGAAAACATAGATTTTCATGCCATACTTGCTATAAATGACAACTTTCAAATTATTAAGAAAGAATATTCCCTTTTTCTGCCGCTGTCAACCTATCTCAAAATCCGCGTTGCTACCTCATGAAAAGTCACATGATTTCCAAGAAATCAAATATCGAACTTTGAACCGTGAGGGACAATCAGCAATGCAAAAACATAACCATGACAAATATTGAACTTTGAACCTTGAACAAAAAGGTTCAAGTTCAAGGTTCAAGCAATACTAAACACCGACAAAGACTAAAGAAGACTTATGAAGCCGAGCGGGAAAATAAACTTTAACACGATGCCCGTTGAACTTTGAACATTGAATCAAAAGGTTCAAGTTCAACATAGTGAAACTTAAAGAAAACAACGAAGACTGGATTACACGGATAATTCAAAGCACACAATGTGACCAAAGGACCAGTTAGGGACATGACTCAATAAGGTGACATATAGAATGGAAATTTTTATATGTACCACCAACAGTGGCTCTGCATGGGGACTGGAACTGTAAAGTCCCAAGAAATGAACCTCAGAATCCCTGGTTTCGCTAAATGACTTAAAACAAAGGCCTAACTCATAATAAAACTTGCACACCTAAACTAAACACAACAAAAATTGTATGTACAAACTGGCAAGGGACTCCTGCTTACAATTGATACAATTTTAAGTCCTACCCATTGTAGGACAGGGGTAATTCAAAGCCATCCTGATAAGCAAGTTTAAAAGAATTGGGACCTCTTACTTCATGAATTACATAAGGTCCTTTCCACAGTGACTGAAATTTTCTGTGAGCGCCTTTCGGCTCACTGCTTTTATCCCATAATAACACCAGATCACCTTTCATGAACTTCCTAGGTCTTGCCTTCTGATAAAAAATCTTTTTCACTCTCGTCCAATGTTTTGTAATCCTGTCAACCAACCTTTCCCTCTCTTCCTCAATCTTGGTTAAGTACATAGTTCTTTTTTCAAAAGAGCTCTGAAAGAATGCATCTTCTACTACAGTTTGCAATTTTGAAGCCGCCAATTCTAAAGGAAGAGAGATTTGGGCACCAATGCCATATACCAACTCAAAAGGAGACATCCCTATGGCTCGCTTAGGTGAAGTTTGATGTGCCCACAATGCTTCATGTAACTTCTTATGCCAGTCCCTGTAACTGCACACCTCATCATGAAAAGTTTTCAATAAAGCCTCTTGATGCGGTTTATCTACACACCTGAGAAAGGTGCCATCTAAACCCTTCTTATATAGTATATCATCAAAGTTAACATACTTTGCAACTTTCAGCTTCAAATTCCATTTCTCCCTAGGAGAAAGGTGATCTGGACAGTCTCCATAAGTGAGATAATAGGCAACATCGGTGAACCAAGAATCCTGATGACTAACAAATAGAGTTAAGGGCAGACCCTCCTCCTCTTCAAACTTATTCTCTACCATTAGTTTACAAAGGCCTTGTCCCCTGACCATCTTAGTGGGCTTGATGTCCAAATTGAACTCTTGAATCTTGGAAACCCAAGATGCTCTATTATTGATACCAACATCTTGCTAGTTTAGAACACTTTTCACTGCAGAGTTTGGAACAAAGACAATTGCATGTGAATGAAGTATATAGTACCTGAATTGTTTCACAACTTTCACCACCACTGCATGAGCTTTCTTTTTTGTCGGGGAGTATTTTAACTCGTGCTTCTTTAGAGGTAAACTCATGAAGGAAATTGGAACTTCCTCATTATCTTCACTTTTCTGCACTAAAATTCCAGACATAGTATGCTCTAATGCATAACAATAAATAATAAAGTCTTTACTAAAATCCGGATTAACTAGAGTAGGTGCATGTGCAATTGCCCTTTTTATTTCTTCAAAAGCCTTTTTACCTACCTCATTCCACTTAAAAACTACTTTCTCACTCATCATATTTACATTATATTTAGTAGTCTCAGCAAAATTAGGAATAAAATGCCTTAGAAAGTTCACCTGTCCAAAGAAGGACCTCACTCCATTTCTGTTTGAAGGACGACTGAGTTGTTGTATTGCTTTTACTCTCTGTGGATCTACCTTTAGTCCCTCTTGTGAAATAATATATCCAAGAAGTTTTCCTTCTATGACACCAAAAACATACCTTTTAGGATTTAATGATACTCCATGCTCTCTGCATCTCACCAGAACTTTCCTCAAATCCCATACATGATGTTTCCTCTTCCTAGAGAAAACAATCAAATCATCTAAATATACCACAATTATATTATCCCTCAAATGCCCAAAGGAAAGATCCATCGCCCTCTGAAACATTGCCCTTTCTTTAATCAATCTGAAAGGCATTCTATTATATACAAAGGTACCCCAGGGAGTTATAAAAGTTGTCTTGTGTTGTTCTTGCCTCGAGACACTGATTTGATTATATCTAGAGAAGCCATCCAACATGGACATAATCTTTGATCTTGAAATAGTTTGTAAAATATGATCCATTGTTGGTAGAGGATAATTATCCTTCAAGCTTTCTTGGTTTAAGTTTTTGAAATCAACACAGATTTGTATTTCACCATTTTTCTTCCGAACATGGATGATATTAGCAATCCAGGTGGAATGATGTAAAGGATAAATAATTCAGGCTTTCAACATCTTTCCGACTTCATGAAAGATCACTTCTGCTACTTTTGGATTAAAATTCCTTAACCTCTACCGGAAAGGATTGACACCTGGTTTCAAAGGAATGTGATGTTGGAAATTACCATCCCTGAAATTCTTTAAATCATCGTAGCTCCATGCAAAAACATCTTTGAACTCAACCAATAGGCTGATGAACCTTCTTTTCTCCTCTTCGGTTAACATTTTCCCAAATTAACAAATTTAGGGTCTTCCTTAGTACCAATGTTGATTCATTCATACTCACTAGAATTTTGAATTACAGGAGTCTCTTTCTCCCCTTGCTTAACATATCCATCCTTTCTATCAAAAAGATGTTCAAGAAAAACTAAACCCTTTGGGATTTTATTTCCTTTCAATTGTAACACCCCATCATGCATCCCCTCTGGTGAATCGGGAGAAAACTCTTTACAACTCGCCTCTGATCCTTCATAAAACAAGGAGGCAAAAATCTCAGCACACTGTAAAAAGATCTGAATTTATTTATCATTTTCAAATACCTGTCAGGATTCGGAATTGTCAGGAACGCTGTGTCTATAAACTAATTCTACCCTATAGGTATCAGTTGTGAAATCAGGATGAGGCACTAATAAATATGCAAATACCACCAAAGAATCAGCCTTCGAGTTAAACTCCCTTGGTACCACTTCAATTGAGAAAGAATCAAATGGTTCAATCTCGTCCCAGACACAATTTTTGTAGTGTCTCAGTCTCTCATTTTTAACAACAAATAAACCTCTCACTTGCTTTACAATAAGTTCAGCACCACCTCTAACTTTCAACATTTTGATCTACAATCTCCTTGCTTCAGCAAGACCTAATAATAGAGCTTCATATTTGGCCGTATTATTAGTGTTTTGGAATTCCAATTTGAAAGCATAAGGAATAACTTTACCTTAAGGAGGTATTAATACAACCCCAACCCCTGAACCAGAAGATGAACAACTCCCATCAAATTCCATAGACCAGAGTTCATCAGACATACCTGAATCTATGGCCTTATCCACACCTTGAGGATCACTTGATATCATATAATTTCCAAAACCACAATCTTGATACAAAATCTAAGCTTTCGGATCATCTAAAGGAAAGATTGTGTATTTAGCTTTTGTTTCAGGATGCAGAATGACTCTCTTTTTTCCAACTGTGATCATTACTTGAGACCAATCCATTCTAATTTCCTCTCCCATATCTTTACCGAAGGTATGACTCAACAACATACCATAACTAGCAGGGATGTTAGCCACCAGAATCGTCAACTTGATTCTCTTGTCAGGATGTGATACTAAGGCGACCTGTGCATCTTTAATTTGCCCTAACAAAGGAACTTGCTTGGAATCCATGGAATAACATTTGCCAAAGGTCTTTGTTAAGGTTAAGCCTAAAGCTTTTGCTACTACTTAGGGCATGACATTGTCTGATGCTCTTGAATCTATTATACAACTACTTAATTTATGCCCATTGATATATAAGGACACATAGAAAGGTTCAGGCTTATTTTCAAAGCTAGGTCCAATCAATTCAGCTTGTTGAGGAACAATTTTTGATGAGACTTCAGGAATTACTAAAGAAGGACTAGCATTTTCATGCGCCGAGGAATTACAAATCACTGGCATTTGGATTTCACTTGCTAAAGCATGAGCATCATTTCCCTTGATGAATTCAAGTAGTCTATCTAACTCCTTAGGGTTCAATTTCAGATACTCAGCCAGAGTGATCTGAACACAGGATGATTTGAAAAATTCAATGATATCAAAAGAATTATTAAATGAATCAAAACTTGAAGATGCAACTTCTTGAACAACTTTTGAAACACCTACATGACGAGTCAAAATTTCCTTACCTTTTACAGTGCTATGGACCGGTGTTACAACATCTTGAGACTTCAAATTTTGTTGAGTTCTAGTAAGAATTGCGTATGAGGAATCTTCCAAAGAGACCAACATGTTTCCTCCCCTTTCCGAGTTAGAGACATATTCCATATAATGAATTTTAGAGCCGCCAGGCATACTTTGGGAACCTCCTTCATCAGCTTCTAAGATTGTTTCTCCTTTACTGATCATTTGAGAAAAATGAACCATCTCGGGACATGAAGAACTGTCGCGTTCATCAGTTAAATGAAACACACATGTATTTATCTTAGGAGGTGGCACTTCAATAGCAAGTCTTTGTTGCATGGGAGGTAATTATAATTGTCTTCCTCCATTTCCTCCCTATTGATTAGGATATTTTCTAGGAATGTCTTGGTACTATTGAGAATATGAAGTACTTTCTTTAGGAGCCTGTCTCTTTAGGGAAATCACATCATTCATTAACCGTTGGATGATAGGATCAGAAGAAGTTGAAAGTTGAGCACTAGGTGTCTGTACTTCTCTTTTCCATTTACCCGCTGTGATTAAATCATCTTCTAATTCAACCGCAAGAGTTTTAACAGCATTTAAATCTACAACCCTATGCCTACGAATCAGGAAAACTATTTTAGAAGGCATAGAATTAATGAAGAAACACTTAAGTTTGTCATCTGAGGGCTTTTGATTACCTAGAATCTTGTGCAAGATCTTATCAAATCTTGCCACAAAGTCCCTCATAGATTCAAGAATTTGTTTTTTTAACTAGGATAATTGGGCTAAGAGGGAATGTTCATCCTCAACTACTTTAAATCTTGCTTCAAATCTTGTCTTCAGATCTTGCCAGGTTGTTATCACACTATTTGGTAAGTGATAAAACCAATCGGCTGCTACCCCTATTAGTGTCCGGACAAACAACCTAACAACAATGTCCTCATGTTGAACCACTATTACCCCACAAGCTACACTGAAGGCATTCAGGTGCTCATCAATGGTGATCGTTCCATCCCCACTAAATTTTGGCAAATGTTCCCTAGCACCTTTTGGCAAGGGGTTAAGATTCAAACCTAAGTTCAATGGGTCCACAACAGCCCCCCAAGGATTATTCGCTGCCATTGGGAGTATGATATTGAGAGGGGTTGGGTTGAATATATTCAACAAGGAAACACCATGCAGGGTTAAAGCTTGACAAACTAAGGACACACATGATGATGGCAATGGGGAAGGAGGTCTACTTCTTGCCCTTCTTTGAGGTGAGAATGTAGGTTGAAAATTTAAGTTCTGCAACTCTTCAAAGATAGGATCAAAAACCCCCTCCCTTCTTTGGGATCTAGTATAAGGCTTAGAGTCTAGTGTGGAACAATCAGGGTAACAAGCGTCTGGGATTCTGTAATTGATTATCAGGGACTCAAATAAAGAAAATTCTAGGAATAATCACCCTCTCAAAAACTAACATAGGATGATCTGCTTGTCTTTCTATTTCATCGAGGAAAGCACTCATTCTATCATATTCAGCTCAACTTCTTCTATGTCTCCAGGCTAGAGTATCTAACTCAGAGATAATGTTACTTTGCTCTTCTTGCACCCAATTTAAATTTGGTTGTAAAATAGGTAAAAACCCTTCATGAGGCATCGCCATTTATAAAGAACAAAGCATCACCATAACAACAACTTTGTTTTTCTTTAAAACCAATTTTTCTCGTTCGTTCCCCAGTAGAGTCGCCAAAAATCTGTTGGTAAACAGATTTGTCTCTCACAATTTATTTAATTTTTATACTCTTTAGCCCAAGAAATGAAAGACAAATTTCACCAAATAGTTGGAAAATCATTATATTGATTAACCTCTGAATTAAGGTACAACTCCCTTTAATAAATATTCAATCAGCTTCAAATTACGCACAACCAATATTATACTTTTAACCAGAAAGCACAGAAAGGTAATTGCATTTACCAGTCAACACCAAATGAACACAAGCATTGATTCATATATAATTCTTTGTATAAAGCTGTCAGACTTCACATGTACACTAAAACAAAATGAAAAAGCTTAAAAGATGAATTCCATTGATATTTTCTGCATACGTAGAAAGTTATGAGAGATCCTTTCTTGAAATATATTCCCACAGAAATCAAATTTCAAACACCAAACACACAGATTTGAAGTCAAAGATAATTGTCATTTGATTTTCATTCATAAATGGTCCTCAACTTTCCACATACACAATGTTTTCAGCTAAAATTAAAAAGATAGTTTTTTCAAAAACTTAGTGAACCCCATCAAAGTCATTACAAAGATTATAAATAGGTCACCAGACCAATAGTTTTAACCAAAGGTAAAATTAAATCGAAAGAGTTAATGAGAAACTACCCTAACTGCATAACTGAAAATAAGAGACAACTAGAGTCGCTGGCAAACAACTGCTAGCAGTGCTAGTCATGTCGTCGATTATGTTTCAGTTGGATTGCCCGGGTTGTTATTTTGGACGAACACCATAACCGCTTTCGCTACGCTCCACTCCCAATGAACCTTCGAGAACTCCTGAATTACTGCTACATGTGGCAGGCTGATGTGTATTACCCTTTGCTTCCAGAGTTCTTTCTTCCTTTTCACCATCTGTACTTTATCCCTATGTGAATCCAAGTGATCTAGGAAAACTGTGAGCATTGACTCCACTTTAGAAATCTTCATAAAATCTTCCACAGCTAAGGATTTCTCCACTTTAATTTGCTTAATGTGGCTGCTGAATTAATTGATCATTTCTACTGTATCTTCCAAAGTCTGGCTATCCTCCTTAAGCAACAGGACATCTATGCAGCGCAAATCCTTTTGCATGGTCGTTCTCAGGGTTGTTAGTTTGCCTCGTAGACTGGCTGATTCGCTATGACCTTGCTTGATGATTTGGTTATGCCACTCTATTCTTTCTTTCCATATGAACATTATATCTTCATTTAACCCTGGCACTTGTCTTTCAGCAAGAAAATTCATCAAGCCATAGCGCTGAATATCGCACATTTGCTTTGGAATCACCGCCCATTTCGTCTTTTCTTTTTGTCATGAGATTAAGTTGGCATCCAATTCCTTGGTAACTTCATTAGCATCTTTGAAAACTTGAACTAAATTGGATATATAATTAGTTCGTTGATGCACAATCGATGTGAGCCACTCAGAGAAAATCTCTGCAATCATCTTGTTTCGTTGAAACTCATCAAAGAACTTCTGATTACCAGGGGATTTTGAACTAAAGGGAATAGAGCTTTGGGACAATGATAGCAGACTATTCTGTAGAGCATGAATGTATTGAGCCATTTGCATTAAACTCTTCTTCAACTCTACTTTATCCTTTTCGTCCTTCCAAGTGCAGGAGATAATCCTTTTGGTTGAAGTCTCTAAATGTTTCACATCAACTGCTTTGGTTCCTACTCCCAAATCAACTTGTTCAATAGTATAATCAACCTCTGAGGCGGTGGCAACATCCTTATCAGATGTAGGTTTAGCAATGTCTGCAGTCTAATGTTTTGTGCCTTCATAAAAACCAATCATGGTCTCCCTTTTTAGCCACTTTGGATTTGTGGCTCTTCCCAAACATTTACTCACGACATCTTCCATTGACACCAAAATAGGCACCACAATTATTTTCTTAGTAATTGAATCACTTAACCATTTAAAAGCCACAGTCAGATCCTTGGATTGCGTGGGCGAAGGCCCTCCTGAAGGCAACAATGTAGCATTATCTACATTAACAAAACATCAAGCACCCGTGAATCCTAGATAGCGGCATCAGAATCAGTTAAGACCTTGTTAGCATCAGAAACAGGGGTTGTCATATTTCTCTGTACTTCCTTGGTGTCCAAATCAAGAATGAGATGAGCGGGAGGTGGCTGAAAATTCTTCTTGTATCTTGACCTGGTCACTCGGCCACCAATGGAATGTGTAGCTTCAGAGTCAAGTTTTTCTTCTTTAATCTTAGTTTGCTTCTTTCCTGCAATAGAAATAGGGATGTCAATTAAAACATTAGTTTTTCTTACATTCTTCCTTTTTCCACCTTTATTTCTTGAACTGGTTGCCTTTCCCGGATGAAATCTGCAGTTTCTTAGCCAATTCTCAGTTCTGCGAATTATACTGAAGGTGCGTGCTTGTACACTATCCTCCATCTTTCTGCTCCAATCTACCTCTAGAAGGGGTTCATTGTGTACTCGTCTCATGAATTCCGGATCTAGTACATCTTCATTATCAATAGTGACACCAGAGGTATCCTTCTGCAATTTCATGTCAAGAATCTGTTTCAGAGTTAACCTGGACCAACTCCTTTTTCTCACTTCAAACTCATCTGGGTAGTCTTCCCAATAATCCTCCAATTGTGGCACATGTTGATCAGGTATTATCTTTTTCACATACTAGGCAATAAAACCTTTGCTATCAAAATTGTCTCTCTTCACAAAAGTTCTCAAATGAAACCTCTTAAATTCCAGTTCAAGATTCAATGCATTAGAAATTGACCTGCAACTGTAATGGCCTAAATCAATAGGAAAAATTCCACTTGTGCCAGAATCCTCACCATAATCCTTTACAACATAGGCTAACTGCCTGGAAACTTCAATCAAAACACAGTATTCTGAAACATATCTAGGTAGCCTAAAGGATTCACCTTCAACCCTTATGTAAGTGAAGTGATTGAATTGAGTAAAGAAGCTACCATAGATATTAATTAGTTCAACCGCTTCTACTGACATTCTTCTGTGCAAATTATCTTATAACTCAAAAGTCAACCTCCTAGCAAAAATATCATTCCAACGAAGGTAATTATCGACATGTCCTTTTTGGGTCAAATGGGGGTGATATTCATAAATTTTAATACCCTAAACCTATTTTGCATGGAACAGTCCAGGCCACTCCCTCACACAAGCTAGCATATATAACAGATGTGAAGACATGTAGAAATTTGACATCCCAGGGTAATTGCTCAAATCCTCATGCAACCTCTCTGCAATAATGGTGCCCCAGTCAATGAATCAATTTTTGTCGAGAGTGACCTGAATGAAGAAATACATCCAATCTTCCCAATAGAAGGAGTGTGATTTTCCCCTAATTCTACTTAACATTATTACCAAATCCCTAATTCCAGGAATCAAATGCTCTCAGGTTAATGGCCTTGGCAACCTTGAACTGCCCTTTTGAAATCTCAAAAGCCAATTCCATGCAATAATGGTTCTGTAGTACTGCTTCTTCTCAGAATAAACCCCATAAGACTTTCCAATAGTCCAATCCTCATAGGGTTCCCGATGTGGGATACCCATGGCAGCCATTACTGTCTCTCTATCAATAGACAACAAAACCTCACCATTATTTTTCCTAATGCATCTATTAGCTTTATCATAGTGATTCATGCACTCTAAAACCAACTCAGGACAAGGGGCAGCAGTGGGAAATGCTGCCGCTTCCAATAAACCACTTTGTGCAATGTCTTTCATCATAGAATCAGCAACTGGGTTCCTTACTCTTTCTAAGAAAATATCTAAATCTAATTGAACTAAAGCTGTATCAGCCAGCTCTGGTAAAGAACTTACAAAGGAAGAAGAGTTCATTAATTTAGGCAAAGTAGGCCTCATGCTTAACTCGTAATCTTTCCCCAATCAACCCAGACAAAAAAGAAAATAGGTAGAATGGAAACAAGCAGCTAAACAATATACCCAGATCTTTTAAAAACTGTAGCAATTAGGAAAGTCGTTGAACATATCTTCCTCTGTCATCTACAAAACCCCTGTCGCAGTCTATTTTCCTCCTGCTCCAAAAACACTTCTTAAAACTTATTCACAAAAGACAATCTCGACAAGACAATTGCTCAATTTAAAATAGCCAAGAAAATCTTATGCATGATTACCACAAATTATCATCATTACTCTTCACTTGTGCGACATCACTCTGAAATGATCGCGATTGAGCATGCATTTAATAACAAGTCACTTCATATCTGAAAACACCAATTTCCATGCCATACTTGTTATAAATGACAACTTTCAAATTATTAAGAAAGAATATTCCCTTTTTTAGCTGCCGTCAACCGTATCTCAAAATCTGCAATGCTACCTCATGAAAAGTCACATGATTTCCAAGAAATCAAATATTGAACCTTTGAACCGTGAGGGACAATCAACAACGCAAAAACACAAACATGACAAATATTGAACTTTGAACCTTGAACCAAAAGGTTCAAGTTCAAGGTTCAAGCAATGCTAAACACTGACAAAGACTAAAGAAGACTTATGAAGCTGAGCGGGAAAATAAACTTTAACACGACACCCGTTAAACTTTGAACCTTGAACCAAAAGGTTCAAGTTCAAGGTTCAAGTTCAACATAGTGAAACTTAAGGAAAGAAACGAAGACTGGATTACACGGAGAATTCAAAGCACATAATGCGACCAAAGGACCAGTAAGGGACATGACTCAATAAGGCGACATATAGAATGGAAATTTTTATATGTACTGCCAACATTAAGGAATGTCAGTTGGGTAAGCAAACAAGAATTCATTTCAAAAGAAAACAATATACATCTAATGGGTTGCTAGATCTTGTGCATACTGACCTATGTGGACCTAAAAATGTTATAAGTGTGCAAGGTGATAGATATTTTATGCAGCTTATTGATGATTATTCTAGGATGATGTGGGTTGTCTTTTTGAAGGAGAAATAAAAAGTATTTGATAAATTTAAGATATTCAAAGCTAAGGTTGAGACTGAATCTGGATTAAAGGTGAAGTGTCTGAGATCTGATAGAGGTGGATAATTTTGTTCTGGTGAGTTCAACTCATTCTGTGAGATGCATGGAATTAAAAGGCAGTTATCTACTCCTAGAACCCCTCAACAAAATGGAGTTGTTGAGAGGAAGAACATAACTATTTTGGATTCTGCAAGGACTCTTGATTGAAGGAAATGTTCTAAAGATTTATTGGAGAGAAGCCATTAGCACCGTTGTTTATACATTCAACAAAGTTCACATCAAAGGAGATACTGGTAAGACCCCTTATGAGCTTTGGTTTGGTCATGTTCCTACTGTGAGATATTTCAAAGTATTTTGTAGCAAATGTTATATCAAAAGAGATGAGGATATAGGTAAGTTTGATACTAGAAGTGATGAAGGTATTTTCTTGGGATATTCAACAAAGAGCAAGGCCTACCGGTGCTACAATAAGAGACTGAGAAAGATAGTAGAAAGTGAAAATGTGAAGGTGGATGAGAACCATTGGGAGAAGATAAGAGCATGAAGTTATGATGATGGTCAACATGTTGGTTTGGCTCCTATTCAGCCTAAAGACCCTAAGCATAATGTGATAACTCAATGATGAACCACTAGTACTAAACCAGTATTGAGAGGGGGGATGAATCAGTACAAACACAAATATAGTCAAAAACCGGTTTGACAACAAATACTCCAAAAGACTGACGAACAGGAATATCGGTAAAACAAAGTGCAATCGGTAACATGTAGTATAGCTCAATCAGTCATGAACCGGTCACTCAATAAGATTTCCTCTTAGCTCAATACTACAGTATCATTATATTCTCATGCATAAACAAGTAAACTTAACCATTAGATCTTCACAACAGTGAGTTCAATATGTTTTATAGACAGGCATAAAACATAGAACCTTCATGTGCTTAACAGATAAAACAAAGCATCACAAGACAAAAGCATTTCACATGACACACATATTTTTCACGTGGAAACCCAACTGGGAAAAACCACGGTGGGGATGAATACCCACAAGGTGCTTTTTGAAATTTTTGGAAGTCCGCTCTGTTAGGAGCCTTGTTCGGTGAAGGACATTACAATTGGTTCTGGTAGGAACTGATCCTGTTAGGGATCATCCAGTTAAGGGATACTTGGTTAAGGGTTAAACCTGGTAGGGTCACCTTGTTAGAGGATTTCAAGAACTCAATAGCTGAAAGGATCTCCTAAGCTTCTCAAGCTTCTCAGAACTCATTAGCCTCGAGTTACCCGGTTAAGGGATTTAAAACAAGCCGGTTAAGACCACCCGATTTAAGGGATTTTGAATCAAGCCAGTTAAGGCTACCCTGTTAGGGGATTTTACAATTGTTGAAATGGTTAGAGATCAACAGGTATTACAATGATCTGTTAACAGCATCCAATGCTAATGCAGATCCATTTTTGGCTCCTCTTCACCTTCTGCACATTCACTTTGCAGATATCTCTTCTCTCCTTTGGTCTAGCAAGAAACACATATCACTTCCCTTGGATACACACTCAAAATTTTTGCCAATAGCTTCAAAAAGAAACACAACATCGACCTTATAGGAAACATACAGGTCAGTAGTAAAAACCCTAAACCCTAAACCTATTAGGTTAAGCAATTCAAATGATTCAATTTTGACCATTGAATCATACTGCATTAGATGCACCAGTCTTGAGTCGATCTCAAGACATTCTCCATCATCCATTATCCATCCTTTACATGGCGGCTGATAACCCATCACGCGTTATCACCATTTGATAGACTTCGCACATTCCCGAGGTAGATAGGAAAAGTCATCTTCATGCAAGATCCTTCACACCCATAGAGCTTACGTGGCAACATGATCTGTCCTCCATCATATTGCTAGCTCATCACACAAAGATCACCGATTGAGTCACACAGACTTGAGGTACTCCAACCAGAAACCCCAAAGTGGAAGCTGCCTACCAACCAGTAGTCATACAATGCTTCCATGTGCTGGTTCCCATAACTACATGCCGGTTCACCTTGAACAAATGTGCCGCTTCACTTTGGCATATACTGGTTCACACATATACCGATACCTCTTTCTTCACTTATCACATGTGCCGGTTCGCACTATGTCTCATATTGACATCAATGACAACATACAATATCATTATGTCTTCATGCCGGTTCACATAATGCCAACATAGTGATCCGATAGAGATTGTGAATTTGAGTGTTGATGGTGAAGGAGTGCAGAAACTTGAAAATTAGAACAGGCATAAGACTCCAAGGTATGTAAGATCAATTCATTCTAAAACTCAGATTATTGGTGATAAGAATAAAGGTGTGATGACTAGAAGAAGGTTAGCTACTGAAGAAGTATGTTTGATTTCCAAAGTTGAACCTAAAGATATTGCTGAAGCCTGTAAATATGAAAGTTGGATGAGAGCTATGGAAGAAGAACTAGATCAAATTGAAAAGAATAACACTTGGGAACTTGTGCCTAGACCTAAGATAATAATGTTATTGGTACTAAATGGGTATTCAAAAATAACTTGAATGAATCCGGTGAAGTTGTCAGAAATAAAGCTAGACTGGTCTGCAAAGGGTATTCACAGCAAGAAAGGATTGATTATGAGGAGACTTTTGCTCTGGTGCCAGACTTGAAGCTGTTAGACTATTGCTTGCTTATGATACTTATAAAGACTTCAAGGTATATCAGATGGATGTCAAATCTACCTTTTTGAATGATGATCTTAAGGAAGAAGTTTACATTGAACAACTTGATGGATTTTCACTATCAGATAATGGAGACATGGTATGTAAATTGAAGAAAACTCTTTATGGACTGAAACAAGCTCCTAGAGCCTGGTATGCTAGACTAGATAAATACTTGTTGAAAATGAGATTTAGTAAAGGTGCTATTGACAACAATATGTACTTTAAGATAAAAAATGATAACATCCCGATTGTTGAAGTATTTGTTGATGATATTAGCTTTGGTGGTCATGATAACTTGAGCATGAAGTTTGCCGATGATATGCAGAAAGAATTTGAGATGTCTATGATTGGTGAAATAAAATTTTTCTTAGGTTTGTAGATTGCACAGACTAGAAAAGGTATGTTCATATCTCAAACTAAGTATGTGAAGGAATTGCTGAAGAAGTTTGGATTAGATGACTCCAAACCAGTTGGAACTCCTATGGTGACTGGTTGTAAATTGTCCAAGAATGATGAATCTCCTAAATCTAATCAAAGTTTATATAGATCTATGGTTGGTGGACTGCTATATCTTACACAGACTAGACCAGACATTATGCATGTTGTGTGCGTGGCTTCTAGATATCAAGTTGTTCTGAAAGAGAGTCATGTTACTATTGTTAAGAGGATATTCAGATACTTGAAGGGAACTGTGGACTATGGATTACGGTATCCTAGGAATGATGATTTTATGCTTTGTGCCTATACTGATGCAGATTGGGTTGGTGATGTTGATGATCAGAAGAGCACTATCGGTGGAGCATTCTTTTTAGGTAATAATTTGGTTTCATGGGCTAGCAAGAAACAAGATTTAGTATCTTTATCTACTGCTGAAGCTGAGTACATTGTTGCTGCTAGTAATTACACCCAAGTAGTTTGGATGAAGCAAATGTTGAAGGATATCAAAATTATTCATGATGAGCCTACTGTTATATACTGTAATATTTCCAGTGCTATCAACATTTCAAAGAATTTGGTGCAACATTCAAAGACTAAACATGTGTCAATCAAATATTACTTGAGAGAGGAAGTCAGTGAAGAGAAGGTGAAGCTGGAGTATGTATCTACAAAGGAACAAATAGATGATATTTTCACTAAACCTTTCCGTGCAGATACATTTGTCTCCTTAAGAGACAAATTAGGGGTATCCACCTCTCCTGGTGAGAACTAGATGTATTAAGTTGCATCAGTCCAGTGGATTTCAGAGCTTTATCTTTTTTTCTAGATTGATGAGTTGGTGTTGCTCCCCTGTTGGAGTAGTCTGTGTTTTGGAGAGACAGATTTATGCTTCCTATTTTTGAAGATCTTTGGCATTGCTGTCAAAGGGGGAGAGAGTTCACGTGAAAAACTCCTTTCTAAGTCTTGATCTTAGGAGGAGTTTGTTGGTGATATCTTCTTTCTTTTCATTGACATTTTTTCACATTCATATGTTTCCATTAATGCCAAAGGGGGAGATTGTTGGATATTGTTAGTCATTGCTACTGCTAGGATATGTTGTTGTCATTGATATCAACATATTCCTATGATTTGCTCCAGTGACCGTAGATTGGGAAGATTCTCTGATCCAGTTTGTAGTATTGGTTTGTTGATCACTGTTTTGCATGGGTTGATATTTCCTCCGGTATATTCCGGTATGATCAGATCCAATGTTGAGCTTTTGAGATATTGTTTTGGATGATCTTGTGTATCTTAATCTCAGTTGGATCATGATTTGGTGATCCACAAGTTATCTTTCTTTGTGATAGTTGTTGATTGGTTGTGTTCTTGAGTTTTCAAACGTTAATGGATGAAGATTTGAAAAGTGGTGTTGGTGTAGCTGTTTTGGATGATTCTAACATGCTTGCAGGTGTTTCCTAGTTGTGTCCTATTTTTTTTGACAATCCGCATTGATTGTTGTTTGAGTTTTTTGAGGTTTCTATCAACCAGTGATGATTTGCATGTTATGCGGTATTTCTGGTGGTGTAGCCTGTTGTGGTTGATCTTGGCGTGATTTCTGATGGAGTTGTGCATTTGGGAATTTGAATTAGGACCATGTTATACTATGTAAATTATCATATTGGTCCAGTGGTCGATCTTTGTATCTTGTGATGTAATTTTTTAATTGAGGGTTGAGGGTTTAGCCGATCTTGTTATCAAGGTTGATGGATTGTATATATAGGTGATATAGTCATGTAGTTTGTGTGTCGATGTTGTGTTTGCATTATCAGAGAGAGGTTTGTGTGCAAACAAGTGATTTATCCTTTGATGTTGAGTTTATGGTGAGATTGGTGTCACAAGGTAGACATCTATGCTTAACCAGAACTGTAATCAGGCATTTGGAGATGCTATTCTTTCAGCTCATTTCTTCCATATTGTAGTCCAAATCTTATTGTAAGTTAGTGAGACTTCCTTGAGGGTTGTGGCCTTTTGGGACATTATATTTGAGCAGTGAGCTCTAGGCAGTGTGCCTGGATGCATGTGCATTCCCCATTGTAATATTTTCACATACTACTATAGAGTATCATCTTATTGTGGGTAGGTTCCCACCGTGCTTTTTCCCTTAACCATATTTTTCATGTAAAAATATTGGTGTTGTGTTGTACTGTTAATTTTCTTATCTATCTTATTGTTGCGATTTTCAGATCTGTGTTTTGTGGTTAATTTTGTTATTCCAGTGAAGATTGATTCACCCCCCTCTCAGTCTTCCCTCTTGGCTGCTACTAACACTTCCCATAACACTCACATTAAGACTTTAGCAATTTCATCAACTTACAATGCTATATTAGCAATTTCAAGTTAATTCATCTAACCTAACTATAAATAAAAATAAGAAAATATATAGTAAGGGTGTGACCCCATAATTCCTTAATTATTCTCTTTATTTCTTAGAAAGGTTCATGCCTTAGAGGATTAATTATCTTTGTTTGACTATTTATAGTTTGAACCAAAAAAAATTAAGGAGTGGGTTTTAGGATATATCAACAATGCTTAACTTTGTCTTGGCTATCAACAATAAAGTAGATATGCTGGAAACTAGTGGTGAGGGCTCTCATTGCAGACAAGGCACTAAAGGCAGTGAGCTTTGGATTTAGGAAGAATAATTTTCAAATATTAATTGCCTCACTAAAATTGTTGAAGCTCTGGGTAATTTGAAAAAAGACTATGAGAACAAAATTAAGGCCTTTGAGAAGAAACTTAAAGGCATTATATTCTCTCCATTTGATAATGTCTCATAGTCACATTGTTATCAAGACCATATCCAAGCGCATGAACACCATGGTTATGAATATGGAAAAGGGTTACCAAGGCATCCTAGTGATGGAGTTGGATCTGGAGAAGGAAAAAGGCAATGAAGAGTTATTGGGTCCTAGCAAGAGGACTCAGGATAATCTGAAGAGGAAGGTGGATACACCCCTACAGGAGATCTAGGACTTCAAGAAAATTTCTCATAATATGAATTAGTTAGAGGCAGAGGTCACTAAGACTTTAAAGACTTTGGCTTAATCTTCTTTGATCTCTATCTAGTTTTTTGCTGGTGTTGGGCTGCCTTGCTCTCTGTTCGTTTCTTTTGGAAGCATTTTGTTTTTCTCTAAGGGTTGCCATGTCTTATCTTAGTTTTGGCCAATTATATAGGGTTTTTGGGTCCTTCAAAACCTATTTTTACTGTAATCAAAAAGTTTGTCTTGGCTATATGTACCTATGTCATTATGTGAAATTTTAAATTCCCAATATTTAATTACAATATCATCCTTACTATTGGGAGTGTCAAATTTTTTTTGATTTTACTTGCTTTTATCCTGTAAGTTTTCCTTGGGATAGGGTTTCTTAATATACCTTAATGGAATTTAAGCTTTGTACGCTTCAGTGAAAAAATCCTCTTCATTTTTCTAATTTGTAGTTGACTGGTTGTAGTGGGTTACAAATCTCTTAAGTCATGTCTAGAAGGGTTTTAATCATTCAATAACTGGCCCCAAATATTAGGCTTTTATATTTAGGCTGGTTGCTTTTAACTATAGGGTTCAATTTTGATTTTTCGCCTAGGCTCCTTGGTTTGTGTTTTCTTAGCGTTTTAAGTCTCACGACCCCATCACCTTCAATGTAATGACCACGTGCCTAGTTTTATCACTTAAGTGATGGCCATGTTGGACCATATAAGGATGTTGCGGGATGGTGGGGCCTGAGTCTTGTATCCTAATTAGGTTACCCATAAGACCTAATTTGCACCCATTGAAGTGTCACGGGGTAGTGGGATGTATGTTAGCAGAGAAGAAATATTACCCCACGAGTCCCCTTTGTCATGCAAGTTTATCTAGTGGGCTAACGTGATGAACACCAACTAGAGAAGAACCTTAACCCACATGACTTTTGAGCAAAGCAAATTTGTGCCGCGGGGTAGTAGGATGCACTAAGCATAGTGAAGTCAATAACCTCACCACCTCATGTGGTGGAAAAGACAGTGAAGAAATAGTTGCGGTCTAGTGGGTTGAGGCTAATAAAGGGAAAGATAAGTTGGGCCACAAGCTCATAAAGATATGAGAATATTAAGAGGAAATTATCCAGTAGGATAGAGGGATATATTAAAAGGCTAGGGTAATTTCACCTTGTAGGGGTAAAAAATCCTAAAATTATGTAATGCGGGCTGGCGGGGTATGATGTGTGTTAAGGCATTTTGATAGCCTCAGGATCCACAAAGGGTAAAGGTGAAAAGGAAGACTAAGGTTCCTCGCAAGCTACCATGATGCATTTGAAAGTGAAGGCTAACCTTACCTCATCAGGGTAGAAATTTTTAAGAATTCATGATGCGCTCTGGCAGGACAAGTGTGAAATGACTACCCCACCATCCCACGAGGAAAGAAAAAGGAGAATAATCATAGTGTGGGCTAGCAGGATGAAGAGAGATAACAAAGGAAAGATAGCCCCCACCTCGCGAGCCAAGTACAAATGAAGGGATTTTTTCATAGGCTAGTGGGACAAAGGGGATAAAGAAGAAGGAAGACAACCCTACTACCGCACAAAATGAATACAAATGAGATCATGTCCCCTCAGGGCAACAAAATAGTGGAAACAATGAAGCCCACAATCTCACAGGGAGAAATGTAATGCATAATAGTGGCAAAAATTTATTAAAGGCAAGATTTTGGAACGTAAAGGAAATAAAAGGTGGTGAAGGAGGAATTGTATGATGCCATTTAAATAGTTAGAAAGGTCAGTGATGTAATCTTAGCCATCCATTTTTTATCAACAACCAAGTTTGAATCTCAAGGCCACTGACTCGCCAAGCTTGCACATAGGAATTAATAGCGATTCCAATATGAAGAATAAGAGCAATTTCTAAAGAGTAATTTATTATTTTGCATTCAAAGGAGAAGCATAAGGCAATTAAAGGCGATTGAGAGAGTTTCTCAGAGCTTCAATTGCATCCTAAAGTGCTTTCAAGAACAAGTAAGTAATTATCAGGCATGTTTCTCTGTGCTTTGGCGAAAAGGCTAGGAGATTCTATAGGGTTTCTATTTAAATTAGGAGCATTTTAATTGCCCTAGAAGCATAGAAATGACATCCCCAATGAAGGAATACAACCTGTTTGTTGCTGGAAAACCACTGAGATAGGAGAATCTTCTGCCACCCCTAAAATAACCCATGTCACCCCCCTCATGGTAATTCATCTATCTCTCGCCATCTCAAGTGAACCAACCATTGAGCCAAACCCTCCCTCTATTGAGAAAGATCCTCCTAACGCTCAATCAAGCTAGCGATCATAGGAGGAATCCTTAAAGACAAAGAGGAAGAGGGCACCAAAAAGGGTTGCCACCCTACATTCTCAGAAAGTCTTACCTAGTGATGAATCGAGTCTCTCTGCTCAAGCTGAAGCTCTACAAGCAAAGAAGAGAAGGGCTCCCACCAAAAATGAGATATGCAAGGGGTCTACATCAGGACCTCTTGGAACTATATAAAGGGTCCACCCTGTAAGAAGCATTTAAAATGCCTTCTCAGATAGGGTTTCTAAGTGTAGAGATGCCATAACCATAGATAGGGGGTGGGACATTTTTTTATTATTTTTATGGAAAGAGAGACAAGTCTACTCCCATGTCAAATCCTTGGAATCTTGGATTAGCAAAGCTAGTTGTTCACAATGTTTTTGTGGAACCATTATTGATTAAGGATCTTGGAAGACACTACCATCTTAAGAGCATGGAAATATAGATGGTGAATGGGCACAATTTGGTTGATGTGGCAAAAGATGCCATAGTGTAATGTTTTGATTTGGATAGGAGTGCCCACAAGATAATTTACCTAAAGAGGCTAGGGACAGAGTATGCCATGAAGAAATTTTTATAGAGAACATGAGATACCCCACTATAGGAAGATGTATCAAGCAAGGAAAAAAAACATTTTGAATATTGAAAAGGAGCCTTTTGACTTGGTGACTTTTGAGTTTAATTTTATGAAAACTTACTATGCCCTTTGCCAAGTTTTGGGAGAAGATTGTGGAAGATCATAGATGCCAATATTGTGGACTTTAAATATTATTTTTTATTATGTCATTTGATTATTTTCCAAAATAGGAGAGATTGGGATGAAGCTTTGAAAGTGACTAAATTTGACCCTAATATAGTTAATAGATGGCTAGTTCAAAGATGGACTCAAGTCTGGGATAAAAGGGTCTAGATATTGAAATTACATGGCATTCTTTGATAATTTTGTTGTAAGGGTCATATGAATGTGTGAGGTTTAGTTTCCAAGGCTCCCAAAAGACATCATAAAGGTCCTAAGGGTAAGGGATGCCAAGCCCAAGAATGTTCAATTTCTAGAGGATTCACCGACAATTTTGGTGATTTCTTCTTCTATTATGATAGGACAATAATTAGGGTGTATGGGTACCCTCAACCACCCCACATTCTGCCAATAATTGTCTCTCCAAGGCTTTCTTTCATTGAATTCATGTGGCAACTCATGTGGGTGGAGAAAAAATTCATCAAACAGAAAAGAAAGGGACACACCTCCCTCGACTCACAGTATATGGAGATTTCAGTGTGGGGAGTGAGACACTAGAAAAGGTGTAAGATTTTATAATTGACACCTATCGCCTCCAAGTGGGAAAAACTCAAGATTTTGATCTAGAAGAATACATTAATGAGTTGAGAACATAAAAAATGAAGGTGAAGGGCATCTCCCACCACCATGATGAGTATGAAGACCTAATTAGAAACTATGGCCCAAATGATGTTGTCCAGAGAAGAAAGAATTTGGAGTACCTTAAAAAGATAGAGGGAAAGAAGAGAAAATGACCTTGATTTTTAGAGATTTTGTCTAGATATTAAAATGATTTTGCAAGAATGCTCAATAAAATGAGAAATTTTGAGGCCATTATCACCAATGAATTGACATGGGCTAAGGTAGAGAAACCATCATGAAGAACTGAGGAGAGACCTATAGATGACTCCCCAATTGTCTATAAAGAAAAGGGAAATAAAATTTTGGTTGAGGGACCTTCCCAAACTTCCCCTTCTCAATAGGATCCACAATAGGTACCACAAGCTACAAAAACAATTAGAAAGGTTGAAAAGTGTAAGGCAACCATCTCTGATTTTGTCAAAGTTTTACATGATGTATTTGATTCCAATGTTCCACCACCCTATCCTCAAAGAGAGACTTTTAGAGATGATGAGGCTGTAAAAGTGTTAATGGACATGGACAAAGCAATTATTCCTAGTGTTATCCTTGAGGATGAAGCTCAAGATGAAAGGATAATTGTCGCATGTCAATTTTTGTTAGATAACAATTCTGTTAAAAGCCCCGAGTTCAAGGCCTTTTGCATAAAGGAAAAGTTGAAAAATATAACAAATGAAAAAATGGAAAATTTTGACAAAGACAATGTTGTGTACACCATAGGAAGCTAGAGAAATGATTAAAAATAATAGCATGATGCTAATTCCTGGGTGGGATTTAGAGAATTTTTTTGTATAAGACCGAGTGATAAGGAAAAGGGACCCCATATATGCCCAAGAGTTTGGGAAGCAAGGGTTAGGGTTTTATCCTGGCATTACGATGTTTGCACTCTGGGTAAAGGTCCCCAATACTAATAAACCAATTGTATTGCACGCTATAGAGTAGAAAGTAGGGGATTCTATTGTTATAATTCTTGATGACACCACAATTGTAGAGGACCATAATGGTATTTCACACCTCACATTTTACAAAGATAGCTACTAAGGAAGAGAAGAAACGCGAGGAGATTAAGAAAAAGCATGTTTCTCTCAATGCTAGCCACAATGAATTGTATATAGAAAATGTTAGATTAAGAAAGAGCTAGAAACAAAAGATTCTACCTCCATGACAAGATGAAGACCTAAGTTTTATAGATGATGAAAGAAGAACTACAAAATATACAAGAAGGTGGAGAAAATATGTAATTAGAAATCAAGAGGTCCACAATTTTGCAAATCATGAATAAAATGTTAAATAAATTGACTGAGGTGAATTCCTCACATTCTTTTATATTCTAGTTGTGGGCCCAATTAGGTGATATTCTTTCATTCTTCAAACCACTAAGGGTCATGTGGCTTCCAAAAGTCACCATGTTGAAGGAGGTCCTCTTAGCAATGAAAAATGTACTTTTTGCACCTTAGATTATGGGGGTGACATGGAGAAATTATAACATAATGATAAATGAGCTTCCCCATCTGGAGAGTGAAGACAAATTGTTGAGGGAAAAGATAGCATCCTTTGAGGGTTTGTAGAAGTGGGACACCCCTAATATTTTGACTAAGGATAACCAAATCGAGGATGTGGATAGGTGGAGGCTAGAGTTTGAGGAATCAATCAATACTATTTTGAATTCATTAGTGAAAGGGGACCTTGCCTAGAAGGAGTTTTATCATTTAATTATCAAAAGAATTCTTGAAATTGACTCCTTGTACCATACATTCATTGTACAGACTACCACTATACCTACAAATAAAATAAAATAGGCTATTAGCACATTGCATAATCTGAGAGATTTCACTTGGCCCACCGTAGATGAAATAGATAGCTGGCATAAGAAATGCTACTCGCTTGAAGAGGAGCAGCTAGAGGAAGAAGAGTACTCAGTGTTTTTGCCTTTTTTTTTTTTTTTTTCTGTCGGCCACATTCTTTCTGCTAGTTTCCATTTTTGAAGGTGTCTTAGTGAGTACACAATCAACACATACCTGATCCAACCCCATGCCACCTTCAACACCAACTTTCAAATTTTGACAATGACAGGAGAAGAAGAACGAAGCCATTACAAGCACTCCTTTCTGGCCTGTTGCACCATTTCCAAGGGTTCGTTATTGCAGCCACCTTCAACTCCTCTTCCTAGGGGGATTTTTTAAATATACTTGTAAAAGATTCCTTTTGGCATATTCCATTGTAGCTAGCAATCATTTTTTGATAACCGTCTTACTCGGCCTGAATCTTGTTTTGCTCCCTTGTCTTATAAAAGGGAAACCAGGGCTAGTAAGAAAGGATTCTCCAAGTTTTTGAGAAGTATAATGTATTAGTAGATAGTTTGAAAATAATAGATCTATAACATTTCCTTTCTATAGATGTTGTAAACTTTTGTCATATTGTATCAGGTTTTTTAAAGATTATGAAGATAAATCATTTGCATACTGTGTTATTTTTTATGTGTGTAGATTGTATGAGTTTTTGTGTTAATGACACATTAATTTGTATTCTTCAATGACGAATGCATGGTCTTGGTAATGTGTGTCTTTTAAGGAAAGGGTTAAATTCTATTTCAAGATTACTACAATGTGTACACAATGAAATGTTTTTCAGTTTATTATGGTTCTAATAAACATAATATACAAGTCATGATATGTTTGGATGCGATGATACATTGCAATAGGTTATAATTTATCTGCATTTTGACTCTGTTCACCATAGGATAAGCACTAGTCTCACCTTCTTGAATTGTCTCAAGATTATATATTACCCAATATCTTTTCATTTTTGTTTGTAGGAGTAGGTGTAGGATTAGCAACAATTTAGAATCAAATCCAAATAGTTGAGTGAAAGTTTAAAACCAGGATTGCAGCCAAAGTCTAGAGTTTATAAGCTTTCCTTAGTATGTTCTCTTTGGGAGATCTGCTTAAACAAGAGTTTCCATGTGTGCATTAGAGTAGTTTATTTAGGCACTCCTAAGGTATACCCACCTTGATCACGTAGAGCCAAAAGTGTAGAAGATTCTAGTCGTATGACTAAATCTTGTTCATTGGCCAAGTCTTGTCATAAACCTATTGACGAAAAAGTGGCTAACCCTCTAGGGTTTATGATCTATTGATTTAGTACCCAATAGATTGGCAACTCTACTGGGGAGTTAGTTAAAGTCAAATAGATATTTTGACCTAGTAGTTTTTTCATAGTTCAAATTCATATTCAAGAAGTTAAAAGATCTTAAGAGATTGCAATCTAGAAACAATTGTTTCCCACATTTGGGTGGCGACTCTGAAAAGAATACAAGCTTGTTCTAAGCTTGAGAAGTTCATATGGGATTGTGAAAAGGCTACAAACATTGCAAAATGAAGGAGTGAACACATTGCTAATTAGAAAGCTTCAGAGGCTGAGCATAGCTTAGATAGAGAGGCTGGACATAAAGAACAAGGAATCCACCAAGTCAAGCAAGCCTATCTTAAATAAGAGGTGGACAATCAAGCAAAGAGGTTACTCTAAGACTCTATTTGCTAAAGATTTAGTGAATAGTAGTTCTGTAATTCCCTTAGATAGTGTAGAAGGTTCATATAAACTGTAGAGTTATTGGAAAGGAAAGAACATTTTAGAAAATTACTTTAGTGACCCATATAAGTATTGACAAGAACTAGAAGATACTAGTAGTGATGACTCTTCATCTAGAGAGAATCTCTTTTTCTCCCCCACTTTCCTAACAATGGATAGGAACCCTTCTAACCCTTTGTATGAAGACCCTTTTCGGGCAAAGGCAACTCAGGATAGGATTTATGAAAAATTTCAAATAGATAGATTACAAGAAAAATATGAAGCTAGGTATGTTGAAAAATTAACAAGTGCCCAAAATAGGTCCAATTTTGAGATGATTATGGCTACTCCTTTCTCGATAAATTATCCCTCTACGCAAGTCCCTTGTCAAGCCCAGTTTATTGGGTCTAACATATGCTCTACTTCTAGAAATACGTCTGAGGAATGAGTAGAGGAGTTGCAACAACAACTGAACCAAATGAAAGCTCAAAAGGATAGGCTGCAACTCATAAGAGAAAGGGAGATAATGGCACAAGAGTTACTAAATCTAGCTTCTCAGTCAACAATGTTTTTTCCTTTCTTGTCTGGTGGATATAGTAGTGGTGGAATGAGTTAGATACTTGTAATGCCAAATAGTCCTTTAGTTTCCTCTGCTTCACTATCTTCTACATCAAAGACTACTAATATGCATGTTACTTTTGTTGCTAATGTATGTACATAGGCCCCTATGGCAAGCACCATTATATCTCAACCTACTAGTACTATCCAGGAAAGCACCCAAATGAGTATGTCCAATGCTAAAATGAGTACTGTGCCTATGTCAATTCTCCAAACTACTGGAATGCCAAATGTATCTTATTTTTCTGTGAACTTGCATATACCTCCCATGAATATCCAAAACACAAATACTAGTCAAGCAGGGACTAGTCAACAACAAAATACCCAAAAACCATAGTATAATGCACAAAATTAGTTTAATAGGTTAGGGTATGGATACAATCTCCCACCCCTCTCCAATGTCCCCCCCCCCTCCGCAATATCCTCCAAATAATCCTATGGGGGGAATAATGCTTATCAACAGTATTTGTAGTTCTTGCAGTATCAACAACAAATTGCAAATCAATTCCAATAGTTTAATCAAATGCCACAACAAGATTGGCACCAAGGAAATATGAAACAACAACAAAAAATCCCTAATCAACCCCACAATCCCTTTTCTAGAAGACGTATATAGTTAGACAAATATAGGCAAATTGATTTTATGGGGATTCAAGGTTATCCAAATGCAATCAATAATGAGTCAAGGAATGCAACACCTAAGTTTTCAGGGAATAATGCAGTAATTGGTGAAGATCACATTAGAGCATTTCAAAATGTGATGGATAACTTTGAGGTGGAACATGAAGATGTGTTCATGGAAATGTTTATGCAATCACTTACTGATGATGCTCATCAATGATACATAAGCTTACCTGATTTGTCAATAAGATGTTTTCAAGATTTCAAGAGAATGTTTAGGGATCAATATGGTGACCATTCTAATCAAAAAACTGCCTTGCATTAATTGACTAACATAAAGAAGGGGCATAATGAACAGGTTTCCATATTTAGCAATATATTCATCAAGTTTAATAAGATACCTCCTCTCTTGAAACCAACTGATCACATGTGCCTAGTTTTCTATTATGATGCATTTGATCCAAAAATTGGCTATGAAATGAGAAATAGAAATCCCCCAACTCTTAGTGAAGAATTAAAAGATGCCCTTACTATAAAGAACAATAGAAAAGCTCATGGTAAAGAAACTAGGAGGGATGATGTTAGAATTTTGTAGAATCCTAAGGGGCATCATAGTAAACAGTTTAAGGAGGAGAAAATAGATAAGGTTATGAATGCTATAAAGGATATGAACTATAACATTGCAAGAAACAAGAACGGATTGTCACAAGACATACCTAACCATCATAGACATGATAGGCCAAGATTACATGACATGATATACAATAAAAATTGGAAGGATGGAAATCCCTTAAGCAATAATCAGAAGCCCTCAAGTAGAAAGAGATGCCGGATCCTTTGAAGAAACCAGGGGAAAATTTTGTGGAAGATAGTCCATGGTGCATTATATGCAACCTACCACATGCACAAGATCAATGTACAATTGCTAAAGCCATGGAAGAATCAGATGAGGTTTATGCTAGTTACAAACAAGATGACTTTGAACATGATCATATGGTCAACATCCTCTCTCTTAGGATGTATAATGACAATACAAGATATACATCTTTTGAGAAAGATGGGGCAGAACTAGATGTTGACAGGCAGAGAAGATGGAGTATGGGACAACACCAAGAATTTTTCTTAGATAATGAAGATATGGATGAATTTAGGGTGAATGCAACCAATGACTAGTCTGAGAAAATTATCTTGAGAAGACCTTCTGAGGAGGAAATAAGGGAGTTGATTGTGGTTGCAATTTCTCAAGTTAAAAGTGATTACAATCTGAGAGAAAGGGGTGCTTTGCCTAACCAAGGAAGATTTGGAGGTCTTTTCATGAAGAACAAGCAATTAGACCCTAAGGTGCAATGAACTTCCCAAGGTGCTGAAGATAAGAACAAGATAGTCAAGCCAAATTAGACCCAACAATATGCTCCTAAGGTGAATAAAAAATATAAGCATGACAAAGAAGGTCTACTTGAAGCTTCTTCAAAACCTATGACAATGGAAAAGGACAAGCAACCAAATGTGGCCACACAAAAGGAGGATAATATAGGTATTCCTAGTACATCCTTATTTGATATGGTTCAAAATTTATTACAAATAAAAGTATGTGTCCCCTTATTAGACATGACAAAAATACAAGAGCATCATAATAGTGCATTGTCTTTAATATCTAGTGTTCCAAATGTGTTTCAAAAGGCTAAGGGTGATAGAAAAGTATTAGAAAATAATAATGCATATGCTCAAGAAGAGGAGTATGAAATTATGTGAATCCCTGAGGTGCACTTAGGAACTACCATAACCAAGAATCACTCCCAAGTAGACCCATTTTACTTGACCTTGTTAATTAACAACAAACATGTAAATAATTGCATGATTGACTCAGGTGTTGCCATAAATATTATGCTTTTTGGTGTCATGAAAGAGTTAGGACTATGGGTTGACAACAATTATGGGAAATTTTATGCTATGGATAATAGGTCAATACTAGTGATAGGTATCCTAAAATATTTAGAAGTCAAACTGGCTAATTTCCCATAAGCGACATACAAAGTGGATGTGACAGTGGTAGATGTTCCCCCTAATTATGGTATATTATTATCAAAATAATAGACAATTGTTGTGGGTGGTAATGTGCAATTGGACCTATTATATGCCACTATTCTAGTAAATGGTCAAGATGTTAAGTTGGAAAGAGAGTCGAGATTAGACACCATAGTTGAACATATAGACCCAAACAACATAGTATGATTTTGCGACATTGACGAGAAATTTAAGAGTCAAACCAGCCCAACGACTCCTTCAAAATACTTACCCTGGTAGTAAGGAAGTCAAAAGTGATCAAGGGGGGTTATGGAAAATGTATTTCAATAGGGCATGCAACAAAGAAGGCTCAAGGGATCGATGGCGGAAGCGGGAGTAGCTGGCGGTAATGGGCGAACTCAAATTTCAAATTCTCAGCAAGGCTAAGCCTCCAGACATCTCAGAGGTTGTTGTTGACTTACAATTTGATGGTACTGTACCAGAGGAGATAGCGGGTTCATCTGGGCTTCTCAGGGAAGGGCCCAATGGGGGGCCCATTCCACGTGATGACTCCATTGACAGCGGAAAGGAAAAAAAGAAATGGTCATCCCTTTTTGGAACTAGACCTACTAGTAAATCCTCCCTTCCTCCTGTTAAGAATATTTATGACCCTTCTGATGGTAAGTTCGCTATTTCTATCCCTGACCAGGTTCTGGACCATAATATCAATAGTATGTCGAACTCCTTGGTAGGGAAATTTATGGGTTCGCATCCTAATATTGAAGTAGTAAGGGCTTTTGTCAAACGAAAATGGGTCCTCAAGGGAAATGTTGAAGTATTAGCTTTACCTAAAGGCCTTCTGTCTTTTTCTATTTCATGCGAAGAAGATAAGGTTAAGATTCTATGTGGGAGCCCCTGGATGGTAGGAAAGACAACTCTAGTCCTTAGAAAATGGCATCTGAACCTAAACATGAACGATTCTCTCCTGGTGCAAGTTCCAGTCTCGATAAAGCTACCAGGATTGCCTCTTGAATATTGGGCAGAAATTATTTTCTCTGGAATAGCAAGCTCCTTTGGTGAGTTTCTCTTAATAGACCTAGTCACTGCTTCAAAAAGAAGACTAACTCATGCAAGGTTCTGTGTAGGAGTAGCCCCTGAAGCAGATATGCCGGAACAGATAGATCTAGTTTCAAAGCTGGGAACTTGGAAACAACACATCGAATATGAATCTATCCCTTTTGCATGCTTCCACTGTAAAAAAGTAGGTCATTGTGCAAAATCCTGCCCAATCAAGCCAAAGGTGGAACCTAAGCAGCCTAAACCCCAAATTGAAAATAAAAAATTGCCAGAGAAAATGGTGTGGCAAGTTAAAAATCTAGAGAATAAGAAAGAAAATTCCAATTGCTTTAATCCTTTGGGGGAATATAAGGAAGTCACCTCAAATTCTATCTCTAGCCCCTCAACCCAGGAAGTAGTGAGAAACGAACCAACTAGAGTCAACCCCCTGGGTAGAACTCAAAAAAAGGAAATGAAAGATTAGAATGATCCTTCAAATGAGATAGTTGAAGTGGTTGCTGGCACTTATGAAGGCAAGGAACTGGAAACAAAAGATTCTTCTCTAGCCATGCCAAGTTTTGAAATTCAAGAAGCCCAAAAATGTGCAATTTTGGGTATGAACCTCTTGGACTCAGAACATAGCTCAAAAATAGTGAACAATGTTTCAACTAATTCCAAAACTCCTAACTGGGTCAATGAAGAAGAAATCTCCAAAATCCTCAGCAACATGGAAGCGGCTCCTGTGATAGAAATGGAATGGAAGCAACCAAAATATAAGAATAAGAAATGATCTACTCCCTCGACTTCTCTACTAAGGAAATCCAACATAATAGCTCAAGTCGATGTGGGGTATATTTCCTCTTCCCCAGGATGACCCTCTAACCACAAAGTCAAAGACAAGGAGGCCAGCAAGAACATTGCAGATGGAACCTAAAAGACTCTCAAGGAGCTGGGAATTGGTAAGTAGCTATGAAGATAATCTCTTGGAATATTAGGGGACTCAATAATCCCCATAAACATGATATTATTAGGAATATGATAAGAGATAGTAATCCTGATATTTTTCTAATTCAAGAAACCAAAATGAGTAGAGAAAAAGTTGAATCTTTGAAGTTCTTCAAAAATGGTAATGTTAGTGGTGGCAGTTTCGAAGGTGCTTCAGGAGGTATTGCTACTATTTGGAACCTTAATACTGTTAAAGGTCAGGTCATAATTTAGGACAGTAATTTATCTTGTATTAAATTTGAGAATTTAAAAGAGGCACTTCATGGGTTCTTACCAACATTTATGCTCCTAATACCCTAAAGGCTAGAAACTCTTTTTGGAAAAAAATCATTCAGGCTAGGGACAACTTCAAAAATCTTAGTTGGATGGTTATGGGGGACTTCAACACTCCTTTGAGAGAGGAGGAAAAATGTGGAGGTAGTCCTCCTCAATTGGAAAGTAGGATCGCCCTTATGGATTTTATTAATTCTTAGGCTCTCAATGACTTGGAAATACAGGGTTGTAATTACACTTGGACTAACAGAAGAACTGGTAATGACCTTATCCAAGTGCGACTTGATAGGACTCTCATCTCTGATGACTGGTATAGTCAATACTTCTGTTCTTTGTTGGCCCACATTCGGGTTGGATCTGATCATTTCCCTATCACCTTCATTGCTAACTCAACCAATAGAAAGAGAAACTTTCCCTTCAGATTTGAAAAAATGTGGACCCTCCACCCCGAAATCAGAAGAAATATTCAAAAATGGTGGAGCATCCAAGTTGAGGGAACGACTATGTTTAAAGTTGTCAAGAAGCTTAAAAGTGTGAAGGATAATATATGACTATGGAACAAAACCAGTTTTGGAAATATATTTGAGGCTAAGAGTAAAATTCAGGAAGACCTTAAAGAAATACAAGATCAGATCCAGAAGGATGGTTTCAGTAATGTGTCTATTGCTGATGAAAATGAGACTCTCAAAAAATACCATGATATTATTGCCAAAGAGGAAATGTTCTAGAAGCAGAGATCGAGATGCATTTGGCTTAAGGAAGGAGATAGGAACACAAGATTCTTCCATATGTCCACTATCAAGCATAAAGCAGTTAATAGGATGAACAAGCTAGTTGTGGATGAAATAAGGAATGAAGCTAAGAGGTATTTCTCGGACCTCCTCAAGAGGGATCACAATCTGGATGCTGAAGCCCAATCCTCTTTTCTTCAGAACATTCCCTGTCTCATTGATGCTCAAAAGAATGCCTCCCTCTCCTCCATTCCTTCTAACTTAGAAATTAAAAATGCTATTTTTTCCTTTGATGGTAACAAAGCACTTGGCCCAAATGGCTTCCCAATGTTCTTTTTTCAATATTTTTGGGAGATTGTAGGAATTGATGTCTCTAATGGGATTAAGGAATTTTTTGGGGCTAGAAAACTCTTGAAAGAAATCAATGGAACTTTTATTGCTCTCATCCGCAAGATTCAAGGTGCTGATTCTATGGACAAATTTAGACCTATTAGCCTCTGCAATTCTTTTTACAAGATTATTTCCAAGGTCCTTACCTCTAGAATTTTGGCTGTCCTTCCTGCCTTAATTAAACACCAGCAAAATGGGTTTGTTCCTGGAAGACAAATTCTTGACTCCATTATTACAGTCCATGAGAACATTCACTCTCTTGTTAGAGAAAACAAGAACGGTCTCATCCTAAAGCTAGATCTCTCCAAAGCTTATGACAGGGTTGATTGGTCTTTTCTTCAGAAAATCCTCACTTCTTTTGGGTTCTCCTCTAGAGTTGTCGACCTTTTCTCCCAACTTACCACCACTGCTACTTTTGTTGTTCTTGTCAATGGTTCTCCTTCTACTTTTTTCCAAGCATCTAGAGGTCTTAGGCAAGGAGATCCTATCTCCCCCATCCTCTTCATTATTATGGTTGAATGCTTTGGAAGGACCATGGAAAAAATGGTGTTGCAAGGCTCCTTTAAGGGCCTCCAACCATCCTCTTCCGACCTTATCTACTCCCACCAGCAGTTTATTGATGACACTATTATTATGGGGGAACCAAGTATTTTAGAAGCTAAAGTTTTGAAGAGTACCCTGTGTAAATTTGCCTTTGCTTCGAGTTAGCTTATCAACTGGGCTAAAAGTGAAGTCTTTTTCATTAATACTCTAGAGAGAAGACAACAAAGGATTAGCAGAATCTTGGAGTGTAGGATTACTGACCTTCCTGCAACCTACCTTGGTCTCCCCATGGGAATTTCCCCTCCTGATCCCTTCTGGAGTTCTCTAGTAGACAAATTTTATAAAAAACTTGCTGGTTGGAAAGGGGCCCTCTTAAGTCAAGCTAGCAAGCTCCAACTCCTTAAGGCTACTCTTCAAAGCATTCCAATTTATGCTCTTAGTCTTTTCAGAATTCCAGTTAAGTATGCTGAAGCAATTGAGAAAATTCAAAGAAGATTCCTATGGTCTGGGGTTGAGGATAAGCAAAGAATGTCCTTGGTGGCTTGGGACCAGGTTTGTAGGCCGAAAAGAAAAGGAGGTTTAGGCCTCAAGAGGATTTGTACTTTAAATGAAGCTCTCCTTTCCAAACAAATTTGGAGAATGTTTCATTCCGACTCTGAATGGTGCAAAATTTGGCGAAGTAAGTACTCTCTTCTGTCCTCCTCTCTCTCCTCTTTTATCAATTTGGATCTTAGTATTAATGGATCCCACATTTGGAATCATGCCTCTAAACATAAAGAAAGTATAGCTAAAGGAGTGATATGGAAACTTGGAAATGGTAGGAAAGTAAAATTCTGGGAGGATCCCCAACTTTTTGATAAACCTTTAATGGAACTCAATGAATGGGCCCCCCATGCTCCCTCCTATATTAGATCTTTTGGCTCCTTAGTTGCTGAGTACTGGGATGGTAATGAATGGAAGAACATTGAAAGTATCCACCCTAGCCTTTCTAAGCTCAAGATCCATCTGTCTGTGATATGACTGAATAATGAAGAGGACTCCCTTGTTTGGAAACATGATCCCAAAGGAACTCTATCTGTGTGTTCTATGTATTGTGTCCTTTCCCCCCCCCCCTCCTATTAACCCTTTTTGGTCTAAAGCTTGGATTAAGGGTCTTACCCCCAAAATCATTTTTTTCTTCTGGACTATCCTCCAAAATAAGATCTTGACCCTTGACAACCTCAAAGGCAGAGGTTTTGCCCTCCCTAATAGATGTGTGTTGTGCCTTCAAGAGGAAGAGTCTGTGGACCACCTTTCTCTCCACTGTTCCTTGTCAGCCTCTGTTTGGGAAAGCTTCCTCAAGAGCTTTAGTATTGCTTGGGTGTTTCCTAATAACATCAGAGATATGTTCTCCTCCTGGAATATTCAATGGGATAACCCTTTTTTGAGATGTTTGTGGCAGCTCTCTCTTCCTCACATCTTGTGGGGTCTATGGAAAGAAAGAAACAACTGAATCTTCAAGGATGTCTCCCTCAATCAAGATATTGTGTTCTAGAAAAGTCAATGGTCTATTCAGGAAAATATAGGGATCATTGAGGGTCCTTGTTACTCGAACAACCCACTGGATTCAAATATCTTAAGGGTATGGAATATGAAGATCACTGATGGTCCTAATCTCAACCATGATAAAAGGCTTGAAGCTAAATGGCAAACCCCTCCTCAAGGTTGGCTCAAAGTTAACTTTGACGGTGCTGCCAAAGGTAACCCAGGTCCTTCAGGGTGTGGAGCTATTCTTAGAGATCATAGAGGAATTTGTAAGGAAATGATTGCTATCCCTATTGGAACCCAAACCAACCATAAAGCTGAAGCAATGGCAGCTCTTCAAGGCATCATCCTAGCCAAAAAATGGAAAAACCCCTATCTATGGATAGAAGAGGATTCAAATAATATAATAAAGTGCCTTAATGGGACTTCAAAACCTTCTTGGTCGATTCACAACATAATCACCTTTGCTATTGACATTATTAGCACCTTTAAAAAATGCCATATCTCCCACATCTACCGGGAGGCCAACGGCTTTGCTGACTGGGTAGCCAATGCAGCAGTTAAAATTGAGGCAATTACCACGTGGACAGGTGAATGCGGACTCCCCAAAAATGTCAGACAAATCATTAGTAATGAGAGATATAGAAGTACTCCAAAGACTCTTGATGGACAAGATAATTATGAAAAGTAATGAAGTGAGTACTTCGAGCTATTTTAATAATGAGAAAATCACTCATTACAACATCAATGCCATAAACTCTCACACTTTCTGGGTAATTGTTATAGCTCCAAAAAGCTCTCAGTTTAATCAACTCTGTAAGTTTCAAAATTTGGCCATGAGTAGAGACAACATGGGCAGAAATAGGAGGTGATATGAACCAAGTAGTTGTAAAGAATGGAAACAGAAGGAAGAGGTTTGGGGTATTCTGCAGTAAGGTGGTCTATCAAACTTCATGGAGAGACTCCACGACCAAGATGGTATGGTAACCAGTCTTTTCTGCAAGAACTGGAAGAAGGGCATGCTAAAAATGGGCGATCAAATGGTTGAAATCGACGAAGATTTAATCGCTCAAGCCACGGGCCTTACCAGGGAAGGGTGCAACTTCTACTGAGATAGGAAGGTCAACAGGGAAGCTATTGAAAGGTATCCGGTAACTGAGAAAGAGAAAAAATGACTAGTAAAGTTGAGCAAAACCTACTACCCGCCTAGGGCTTTTGCCAAACCCTGGTGGGAGATTCTCTGTGTTTTAATGCGATATATCACTCTAGATGGTAGGTTTACAAAAGTTTATGGGTATCACTTTGTTCTGTTAAATTACTTTAGGCACAATGATAAGGTTAATTTCCCTTATTTCCTGCTTTGTTCGATGAACCCTTAAGTCTTACAAAGAGAATCCCCTGGGTGATACTGCTATGCACCAAGGCCTAATGGTCCTAATTTATGACCATTTAAAGGCCACTCAAATTGCTTGGATGTAGCCCTCTGTGGATTCTGAGGAAGAGATGTCCAATTTTGCCTTTTCTGAGGAGGAGGAATTTGATAGTGACTCTTCATCTGACACAGAGGATAGTTTTGATGACTCGGAGTATGAAAGCGGGAAGAAGAGGAAATACAGAAAAACAAGACCCTCTTCATCCAAGGGCCAAAAGCCTCAAAGCAAACCCTTGATCAGCATCTCTTCGGAAGGGGAGGACTCGGATGATTCTGAGAAGGAGAACCCTAAAGGGCTGCTGAAGAAGAAAACAAAAATCCACACCCAGACCCAGAAAAAGCACAAGAAAAAAGAGGAGACTGGTAAGGAACTGGAAGCCGACAAACAAGCAAAGACCCTGGAAGCTAAGCACAGCCTGGAAAAGGAGACTATGGAAGAGACTCTCAGGGCTGTCGACACAATTTCTGCCCTCCACATCCCCAAAGATGAACAGGTTACCCCTAGAAAAGTTTCTCCCTCATCTGGCCCTCCTCCTGAGGGCTTGCATGGTTTCATGGAAATAATGGAGTGGCTCATTAATGGTTACAAGAAAGCTATGGATGAATACAAGAAACTCTGTAACAGAGTCTTGATTCTGGAAACCATTAATATAGGGGAGGGGAACACAATGAACGACTATATTGAGGACCTGAAAAACACCATTGCCAAAGCCAAAGACATCAGAGATGCTTTCAACCCTAGGTTTGAGAAGATTGAAAAGGAGATGCTGGACAGAAAAAAGCCTTGCAGACACTAGCGAAAAAACCCTCTCGGACACTGTTACCAAAGTTGATAAAATTGAGGAGTGCCTGAAGAACATTGCTGAACAGAGCCTAAGTATCTTGAAGATCTTGGCCAATAACACCCACACCCTCATCAGCAAGATGGATGACGAAAAGGAAATCCAGGACTTAGAACTAGAAGCTGAAGGAACAGGGGAAGCTCAAGGTCCCAGAACCCACACCAGAGGCAAGAGGAAGGATAAGAAATTGAACAAGGATATGGAAGACTTGAAAGCTGTTAGGGCCACCTATGACGAGCTGGTGACAAAGGCGGAGGATCTACTAAAGAAAATTGCTGTGTAGCGCCTTCCCTGTTTCTTTGCTATTTTTTTTAAGTTGTTCTTTCTGTTCACTTGTCTTTTGGCCAGTCTTTATGTTTGCGGTCTCTTTTGTATTGTTCTTCTCGGTGCTTTTTCTCTAGCTATGTTGTAAAGGTTTCGGGTCCTGAAAACCTATTTTTTAATTAATCAGAACAAAGAAGGCTCAAGGGATGGTGTGATCTTTATAACACCTATTGGCAAGACATTTAAGTATTCTTTCCAATTGTTGTTTGAATGCACTAATAATGTAGCCGAATATGAGGCTCTAATTTTGGGATTAAACCTAGCTACTAAACATGGGATTAAGATGTTAACAGTATGAGGGGATTAAAAATTGGTCATATCCCAAATCAGATCAAAATATTCTTCAAAAAACAAGAAGTTGAAACAATACAGGTGTGTCATTTGGGATTCAATTGAACTGTTTGATTCCTTCAATATTAGTTGGTTAGAAAGGTTGAAGAACATCATGGAAGAATTTTTGGCAAATGTTGCCCTAAAAAGTAATGATATCACCCTTGCTGGAATAACAAAAGTGGAATCAAAGACTAGGCCATCCATCCCAGATAATATTTGCAACTGGCAAGTGTTTAATGATGATGATGACTTGCTAAGGTTTCTCCATTGTGTGGACGAGTATGAGAGCCAAGAAATATATTTTAATGCTTTTGTAGAGGTTGTGGATGACAAGGATACTGTGTTTGGAAATGAGGTAGTTCAACTAAAAACAAATAAAATCCCTAAAGGTCTGGTAGCATTAGAAAGGGTGTTTGATAGTAACGATAGCCAAGGTATGAAGCCATCCTTGGTTAATAAAGAGGACCTAGAAGAGGTCAAATTAGGGACAAAATTATTTCCCAAGAAAGTTTATATTGACAAGAAAATAAGTCCATAGATTATATCTATATTGGCGGTCTTATTGATTAAATATAAGCAAGTTTTTGCTTGGTCTGATGATGATCTAAAAGCATAAAGAGAGGATCTCTTCCAACATGAAATACCATTAGATCCCAATGAGAAACCTTTTAGGAAAAAACAAAGACCAATTAACCCGATGCTCAGACCCAAGATGCAAGAAGAGCTTATGAAACTCAGAGATGGTGGAAGCATAAACCAATTAGACATTATTCTTGGGTTTCTAATTTAGTTCCTGTTAGAAAGAATAATGGCGACATAAGTTTATGTGTAGATTTTAGAAACTTAAACATGTCATCACTCAAAGACAATTACCCTCTCCCAAACATGGAGGCAATGTTACAAAAGGTAATGAGATGTGAGTTGCTCTTTATGATGGATGGATTCTCAGGGTATAACGAAGTAAAAGTGAAAGAATCTAAGCAATATAAGACTACTTTTACTACTCCATGGGGGACATACATATATGTGAGGATGCCATTTGGATTAACCAATGCTAGAGCTACTTGTTACAGGGCCATGGATGTAGCATTTTCAGATCTAATTGATATTATCATGGTGATATATTAGGATGGCCTGACTTCATTCTCCAAGAAGGAAAAAGAATATTGTTTACATCTTTAGAGGATGTTTATCAAGGCCCTAAAATATGGCATATCTCTGAATCCTAATAAATGTAATTTTTTTGTCACTGAGGGAAAGCTACTAGGCCACATTATGTCAAAGGATGGAATTAGGATAGATCCAGAGAGGGTAGAAGCCATTAATAAGATAACTATACCAAATAATGTAAAGGGAACCATCATTCTTTGGCCAAATAAACTTTTCTCACAGGTTTATGTCAAATTTTGTTGAAATTGTCAAGCCCATCTCAAGAATTCTTAAGAAAGGAGCTAAAATTAATTGGACAAATGAAGCTTTAGAGGTATATGTAGTAATTAAAAGAGCCATCAAAGAGGCCCCTATTTTGAAATCCCCAAATTTTGACAAGCCTTTTCAAATCTTCTCTTTACCTCCTTCCATACTGTTGTAGCTGTCATGCTCCAAAAGAACAATGAAGGATATGAGAAGCCTATTTCTTTTTACAAAAAAATATTTCAAGTTGCTGAACTCAAGTATGACATTATGGAAAAGAAGGCATATGCATTTGTGAAACCAGTCAAGAATTTTAGGCCATATCTTGTAGGAGCCAAAGTTGTGGCATATGTACCCATTGCAATAGCGAAAGATATTTTTGTTCAGTCTAAGGTAACAGGGAGAAGATGCAAGTGGATAAATAAGATTCAAGAGTTCAATATAGACATCCAGATTACAAAATTGGTAAGAAGATTAGGCCTCGAAAAACTCATGGAAAAGGAGAACCTAGAAGTTACACAGGTGAATGCCTTATCTACTTCAGAAGATAATATTTGTAGCCTTCAATGCACTCCTTTCTATACAAATATCATTTATTTTTTGAAGTAAATGAAGTGTCTTGATGAGTTGATAGAAAATCAGAAAAGGACTTTGAAGTTGCAATCTCAAAAATATGTTTTCATTAGTGGGGATATCTACTATAGGGATAGGGATGACATTCTATTGTTTTGTTTAGATGAGCATCAAGAACAAATGGTACTAAAGGATATGGATGATGGAGTGTTTGGAGGTCACTTCATAGTAAATACTATAGCTTGTTGTCCTCGATTTCAGCACGGCCAAAATTGTGAGGAAACCTTACAAAACTGGTCCGTTTCGTACCTTATGGTCTTTGAGAGAGTTTAATCGACTTCATCAGTTAGTTCGTTTAGCTTCTTGCTTTTCATTTTTAGTGTTTTCTTAGTTATTCTAAGTTTGTACTTTTACCTGCAGCTCGGACTTTAAAGTCCGAACTGCAGGGTCTATTTTGCTTTATGCACATTGGACTTTAAAGTCCGATGTGCGTTTGCTAGGTTTTCTAGCCTGCAAGTCGGACTTTAAAGTCTGACCTGTAGGTGGTCTAAACCTGCAGTTCGGACTTTAAAGTCTGACTTGTAGGTAGTCCTCCTCTGTAGTTCGGACTTTAAAGTCTGAACTGCAGACTCTTTGGCTAGAGATTGCATGTCAGACTTTAAAATCCGACTTGCAAGGGTTTTTAGCCTGCATGTCGGACTTTAAAGTCCGACATGCACTACGTGTTAGTCATTAATTTTGCATTTATTGCTAATTTTTGGGGTTTATTTATTTATTTATTTTAGGGTTCATTTCTTCATTATTGTTTGTGTTTTCTTTTTCTTTGGGCGCCCTCCACCGCTTTGCTCGCCGCAACTCAGATTGGATCACTCCATCATCGGATTTTTCGATCATCATTGCAGATAAGGTAGGGTTTCGTGTTTTCTTTCCCAGTTTTGTGTTTTATTTTCCTTGTTTTGTTCTTTTTTGGTTTTTGCTTTGTGTCGAGAGGACTATAGGGTTTTAAAATCTGATTCCTCTAGAGTCTTCTTTTTCAATGCTGCATAGCGGATTTTAAAGTCTGGTATGCAGCTAGATGGAGGAATCTCTGCATATCAGATTTTAAAGTCCGATATGCGGGATCATAACCTTTGCATATTAGACTTTAAAGTCTGATATGCGGAGATGTGAAGGATTGGTTGACATGTCGGGTTTTAAAACCCGACATGTCAACTAATTGTTTTTCCCATTGTGTGCACATCGGACTTTGTGCTGGTTTTTTCCAATGGTTTTACCCTTTATCCTTGCACATTGGAATTTAAAGTCTGATGTGCAATTTTTGTTTTCAAAAGAGCATGTCGGACTTTTTTCCTCGACCTGCTCTTTTTGGCAGTTTTACTCCTAAGTCTGTTCTGAGTCCAGTTTTTTGATCCGATTGAAGAAAATTGATTTTGATGATGATAATAAATATCAAAAGAGCTAATCCTTAGTGTTGAATGTAGTCACCATGAATGTCAAATCTTCCTCACAACAAATCCGAGCCTTCCTCAAGTTAGTTGGAATCTTCTCTAAGTAAAACATCATAAAGAAAGATGAAGTACAAGTACGACAAGTAATTGAACTGTACCCAGAGAGTTCAGTAGACTCGAATATCAAGGAGATTAGAGACATTGAAATTGGGCATGTTAATATGCAAGAATCCATTGACTGAGTTGAGAAGGCTCCTGCTCACCTAACTAATCTGATCAAATCCGAGTTGCATAAATATGCATCCTTTCCAGTTGCAGCTCATGATCCAAAATTTGTGCTTGCAATAGCGAAACACTTTGATCCAAATATAGGACGGGCAAAAGAAACAGGTAAAGATTGAAGATGCACTTTCTCGCATCCGATTAATCACAAGTTCTACCCCAATGCCAAATGAAGAAGAGATGAAAGATATCCTGTCTAAGTTTGAAGATTTTCAGAAGTCCAACGAGGAGGAGAATGAAGAATGAAGTGACCCCTTTTGACACCTTCTCTTTATGCAGTTGCACCAATAGATGTTGTCAATTTTTATGCAGCTGGACATTTTCTTTATGTTGTAGTTGTAGTAAAATGGGACTGTGCAGTTGAATAAGTCAACTGTGCCCACCTTTTTCTCAACTTCTTTTCTTATATAAGGAGGACCTCATTTGTAAATACTTATCCTTTTCATGCTTAGCAAAACTCTGCAGAATTTTTATCCCAACTAAGACTTTGGGCTTTTGTGGTGAAAATTCTATCAAGCAAATAAAGAAAACCGTTTTGTTGATCTCAAACTTTGTGTTGTATCAAGAAAATTGTTTATATAATTTAATGTTCCTATGTCCATTGAATATATATGTTCTTTATTTCTTTGATCTTGAAGATATTGTTATGTGGGTTAAAGAGCTCCTGAATCATGCAAGTAGACTGTGTGCTCTTAGCATATTTGGGAAATCTTCTAATAAATTAAGTAATTAGTGGTAAGCTTTGTATTGCTGCAGTTACTTGTATTTTAAAAGATTAGAAATTTATACTTGAAGACTTTGAACTACAAGCTAAGTTTCTAATTGTTTGATTTGTAATAATCAGTTTGAGTTAGTGTTACCTTCAAGGAGACTTTGTGCTGCTTAATAGTAACTCTTGGTGTAGTTTGTTAGATTCATAGTTATTTTCTTTAAGTATCTAAAGATATAAAGAAATTGTAACCAGGTGAAGGGAGAATACATAGACTCTGAAAAAAGAGAGTTATATGCCCAACACCAACCAACAAATTTAATTTCTTATTAATTAGAGGAGAAATTTCATAGGGAACCTCCCCTTGATGAAAGGAGAGATTAATTTCTCAACATAGCTTTGTGTGAATTATATATTTTGTCATTAGTACGCTGGTGACAAAATATTCACCCAACACATCTCATAAGGTGCTGAGAGCAGGTTACTACTAGCCTACTTTATTCAAGGATACACATGCCTATGCTAGAAAATGTGAACCATGCCAAAAAAATTTTAGGCAAGCTAAAGTACTCAGGAGCACTTTCACTCAGACCTATCCAAGTAAAAGTTCCATTTCACCAAAGGGGTATTGATTTTATTGGAGATATAGTTGAAATATCAAGTGGTGGACATAGGTGGATTCTTGTAGCTACTGATTACTTCACAAAGTGGGTGGAGGCTATCCCAACAAAGCAGGAAACTAGCAAAGGTGTGATTGATTTCTGGTGAAAAAGATCATTACTAGGTTTGGGGTACAAGTAAGGTTGATAATGGACAATGTGATGTGCTTCAGATTAGAAGAATTTACTTTTTCAAGTCATATGGTATATGTATATCATATGCATCTCCATATCACCCACAGGGCAATGAGAAAGCAAACCCAGCAACAAGAGTCTCATGATGATCATCAAAAGAACTCGTGGGAAGAAAAAAAAGGCATGTGATTCAAAGCTAAATATGGAAATATGGGCTGACTGAATAACAGTTAAGAAAGCCATAGGAAAATCACCTTTTGAGCTGGTGTATGGAACACAAGTAAGGTTGCCTGTGAACAATATTTTGGAAGTGCATAGATTTATCCATGAGAATGACCTAGAAATTTTTGACTCGATGAATGAAATAATGGCTCACTTGGTTGAACTAGATGAGGTTAAAAGTGAAGCCCATGGGAAAACCTTAAAGTTGCAATAGAAGAGAAAATATCTGTTTGACAAAAAGGCATCAGAGAGAAAGTTCAACATTGATGATTTGGTGGTGCTATGGAATGCAAGGGCTTAGGATAAAGGAAAGCATGGGAAGTTTTAAGCTTTATGGCTAGGACCATACATAGTTACAGATAAAAATGGCAAAGACTAATACTTCCTAAGAGATATGAATGGTGAAATGCAGAAGATGCCTATGCATGGATAATTTCTTAAGCATTTCTTTTCTAAAAATCTTCTGCATGCATAGTAGATTAGGTTTTGTACATTTTTAAATAATCCCATGTGTATTTTTCTATTTGGTATGCTCTTCCAAAGATTCTAGATTCTTTCTCTAATATAAGAAATCAGACATCCCCAAATAGAGCCGTTGTTGGGAGTGTCAAAATTTTCTTGATTTTCCTTGCTTCTATCCTTTAAGTTTTCCCTGGGATAGGGTTTCTCAATATATGTTGGTGGAGTTTAAGCTTTGTACACTTTAGTGGAAAATCCCTCTTCATTTTTCTAATTTGTAGTTGACTGGCTGTAGCGGGTTACAAGACTCTTAAGTCATGTGTGGAAGGGTTTTAATCATTCAATAACTAGCCCTGCGTGTTAGGATTTTACCTTTGGGCTGGTTTCTTTTAACTATAGGGGTCAATTTTTATTTTTCACCTAGGTTCCTTTGTCTGTTCTTTCCTAGCATTTTAAGTCTCACAACTCCATCACCGTCAATGTAATGATCACATGACTAGTTTTATCACTTAAGTGATGGCCATGTTAGACCATATAAGGATGTTGCAGGATGGTGGGGTTCGAGTCTTATATCCCACTTAGATTACACCACAAGACCTACTTTGCACCCATTCAAGTGTTGCAGAGTAGTGGGATATATGTTAGAAAAGAAGAAATCTTACCCCATGAGTCCCATTTATTGTGCAAGTTTATCCAATGGGCTGGTGGGATGAATGTCAACGAGAGAAGAACCTTACCCTGCATGGCTTTTGAACAAAGATAATTTGTGCCATGGGGTAGCGAGATGCACTAAGCGTAGTGAGGTCAATAATCTCGCCACCCCATGTGGTGGAAAAAAAAATTAAGAAATAGCTATGGGCTAGCAAGTTGAGGCTGATAAAGGGAAAGATAAGTTTCCCCATATGCTCATAAATATATGAGAATATGAAGAGGGAATTATCTAGTGGGATAGTAGGATATATTAAAAGTCTAGGGTAATTTCACCCCAAAGGGGTCAAAAATCCTAAAAGGATGTAATGTAGGTAGGCGGGTTATGATGTGTGTTAAGGAATTTTGATAGACTCATGATCCACAAAGGGAAAAGGTAAAAAGAAAGACTAAGGTTCCCCATGGGCTAGCAAGATGCATTTGAAAGTGAAGGCTAACCTTACCTCGTAGGGGTATAAATATTTAAGAAATCATGATGCGGGTTGGTGGGAGAAGTGTGAAATGGCTACCCTGCCACCCCATGAGCTAGGAAAAAGGAGAATAATCATAGTGCGGGCTAGTAGGATGAATATTGATAACAAAAGAAGCTAGCCCCTGCACCCCATGAGCCAAACACAAAGGAAGGGATTGTTTTAGAGGCTAGCAGGACAAAGGGGATAATGAAGGAGGAAGACAACCCTACTAACCCATAGACTAGATACAAAGGAGATTGCATCCCCACGAGGCAACAAAATAGTGGAAACAATGAAGGCCACTATCTCGTAGGGAGAAATATAATGCATAATTGTGGCGAAAATTTATCAAAGGTAGGACTTTGGAACATAAAGGAAATAAAAGGTGGTGAAGGATAAATTGCATGACGCCATGTCAATAGTCAAAAAGGCCAGTGATGTAATCTCAGTTATCTATTTTTTTTTATCAACGATCAAGTTTGAATCTCAAGGCTACCAATTCGCCGAGCTTGCACGTAGGAATTAATGACTATTCCATTGCAAAGAAGAAAAGCAATTTTTGAAGAGTAATTGCTTACCCTACATTCAAAGAACAAGCATATGGTGATTAAAGGTGATTCAAAAAATTTCTCAGAGATTCAATTGCATCCTCAAGTGCTTTAAGGAATAAGTAAGTAATTATCAGGCTTGTTTCTTTGTGCTTTGGCGAAAAGGCTAGGATATTTTGTAGGGTTTTTGTTTAAATTAAGAGCATTTTAATTGTAGTAGAAGCATAGAAATGGCATCCCCCATGAATGAATCCAACCCCTCTGCTATTGAAAAAACCCCTAAGAGAGGAGAAGCCTCTGCCACCCTTGAAATCACCCATGCCAGCCCCCTCATTGTAATTCACCCAGCTCCCGCTATCTCAAGTGAATCGACTACTAAGAAAAAGTCTCCCTTTGTCGACCAAAATCCTCCTAAAACTCAATCAAGTCATCCATCACAAGAGGAATTATTGAAGCCAAATAGGAAGAGGGTACCAAAAAGGGTTGCCACCCTACCTTTTGAGAAAGTATTACCCACTGATGAACCCAATCTCCCTGCTCAAGCCAAATCTCCAAAACTAAAGAAGAGAAGGGCTCCCACCAAAAAGGCTGCCACCTCATCTTCTGCATGAGCCCCACCTGCTATTGAGAACCTACAAATTATTGAATTGGACCCAAAAAACAAGCCCTGAAGCCTAAAAGAAGGAGAGCCCCTACTAAAAATATCACCTCCTCATCCATTGAGCAAACCCCAATTGCAAGAGGAAATCCTCCCTCCAGTAAAAATCCTTCACCTTCCTAGCAAAAAAAAATTTCTAAAGTCTTTGCTGAGTCAACCCCAACCAAGAGTGCTAAAGAATTGGCCAAGGATGTTGAGAAGAAACTAGAAGATTTGGAAAAGAAGAAAATGAGAGATGTAAGAGGTCTACATCAAGACCTCCTGGAATTGTTTAAAGGGTCCACCATGGAAGAAGTATTTAAGAATGGCTTCTTAGGTAAGGATTCTAAGTGTACAGATGCCATAACCATAAATGGGGGGTGGGGCATTTTTTACTATTTTTGTGGAAACAGAGACAAGCTTTCTCCTACGTCAAATCCTTGGAATCTTGGTTTAGCCAAGTTGGTTGTCCCTAATATTTTTGTGGAACCATTATTGATTAGGGAGCTTGGCAGACACTACCGTCCTAAGAGCATGACAATATAGATGGAAAATGGGCACATTTCAGTTGATGTGGCAAAATATACCATAGTGTAATACTTTGATTTGGATAGGAGTCCCCTGAAGACGATTGACCTGAACAGGTTAGGGATAGATTATGCCTTGAAGAAATAATTTTATAGAGAATAGGAGATCCCCTACTATAGGAAGAATATTTATCAAGTGGGGAAGAACTACATTTTGAATATAAAAAATGAGCCTTTTGACTTGGTCACTTTTGCGTTTTATTTTTTGAAAACTTATCATGCACTTTTCCAAGTTTTGGGGGAAGATTGTGGAAGATCACAAATGCCAATAGATTTTATGATGATGGGATTGAAGATTTAGCATCCTTAGTCCAATGATTTATATGATTTTTCCACATATATTCAGGACAAGATACATGAGGGATTGATAAAAAGTGAAAGATGAGAAGGTCCGATTGGACTTTAAATATTATTCTTTATTGTGTGATTCGATTCTGTACCAAAAAAGGAAAAATTGGAATGAAGCTTTGAAGGTGACTAAATTTGACCCTAATATAGGTAGCAGATGGCCAGTCTAGAGATGGACTCAAGTGTAAGATAAAGGGTCTAGATATTCAAATTACAGGGCATTCTTTGATCATTTTATTATAAAGGTCATAGGAATTTGTCGGGTTCAGCTTCCAAGGATCCCAAAAGACATCGTAAAGGTCCTAAGCGTAAGGGATGCCAAGCCCAAGAATGTTTAATTTTCAGAGGGTGCATTCACCCATAATTTTGGTGATTTCTTCTTCTATTATGACTGTACAATAATCAAGGAATATGGGTGCCCTCAAACACCCCATATTTTGCCACTAATTGTCTCTCCAAGGCTTGCTTTCATTGAATTCATGTGGCAATTCATGTGGATGTAGAAAAAAATGATTCAAATAGAAAAGAAAGGGACACACCTCCCTCAACTCATAGTATATGGATATTACGGTGTGGGGAGTGAGACACTAGAAAAGGTGCAGGATTTAATAGTGGGTACCTATTTCCTCCAAGTGGGAAAAGCTCAAGATTTTTCTCCAGAAGGATACATTAATAAGTTGAGAACATAAAAAGTGAAGGTGAAGGCATTTCCCACCAGCATGATGAGTATGAAAACCTAATAAGAAAATATGGCCCAACTGATGTTGTCCAGAGAAGAAAGAAATGGGAGTACCTTAAAAATATGTAGAAGGAGAGAAGAGAAAATGACCCTAATTTTTAGGGATTTTGTCCAAATATCAAAAATGATTTTGCAAGAATGCTCAATAAAATGATAAATTTTGAGGTCATTGTCACCAATGAATTGGCATGAGATGGCGCAGAGCAACTGGATGGGAGAGTTGAGGAGAGAAATTTAGATGAATCCCCAACTGTATAAAGTAAAGGGAAAGGGAATTTTGGTTGAGGGGCCTTCCCAAACTACCCCTTCTCAGTAGGCTCCACAACAAGTACCACAAACTGTAGAAACAATTAAAAAGGTTGAAAAGGGAAAGCCAACCATCTCTGATTTTGTTGAAGTTTTAGATGATAATAGTGGATGCCAATGTTCCGCTACCCTCTCCTCCAAGGGAGACTTTCAGAGATGATGAGGCTACAGAGGTGTTAATGGACATGGAAAAAGCAATTATTCTTACTGTTATACCCAAGGATGAAGCTCAAGATGAAAGGATAATTGTTGCACGTCAATTTTTGTTAGATGAAAATTTTATTAAAACACCTAAATTCAAGGCCTTTTGGGTAAATGAAAATTTGAAAAATATGTTAGATAAAGAAATGGAAAATTTTGACAAAGAAAATATTTAGTGTACACCACAGGAAGCCATATAAATGATTAAAAACAGTGGCATGATGCTAATTCCTTGGTGGGATTTAGAGATTTTTTTTTATTAGACCAAGTGATGAGTCAAAGGGACCCCATATATGCCCAGGAGTTCAGAAAGCAATCATCAGGGTTTAATCCTAGCATTAAGGTATTCACACTCTAGGTAAAGGCCCCCAATACTGATAAACCAATTGTACTGCATGGTGTAGAGAAAAACGTAGGGGATTCTATTGTTAGAAATATTGTTGACACCATAGTTGTAGAGGCTACCACAATGGCATTTCATGCCTCACATTTTGCAAACATAGCTGCTGAGGAGGAAGTGAAGAAACATGAGGAGCTTAAGAAAAAGAATGTTGCTCTCAATGCTAGCCACAATGAATTGTATATAGAAAATGCTAGATTGAAAATAGAGATAGTAGCAAAAGATTCTACCTCCATGACAAGACTGAGACCTGAAGATTTGCAGAAGATGAAAGAAGAAGCACAAAAGATACAAGAGGATGCAAAAAACATGTATTTAGAAATCAGGAGGTCTACAATTTTCCAAATCATGAAATAAAATGCTAAATAAATCTAATGAGGTGCATTCCTCATATTCTTTTCTATTCCAAGTGTGCACCCAATTGGGTGATATTCTTTCATTCTTCTAGCCACTAAGGGCCAGATGATTTCCAAAAGCCACCATGTTGAAGGAGGTCCTCTTAGCAGTGAAAATTTTACCTTCTGCACCTCAGATTGTGGGGGTGACATGGAGAAATTATAACATAATTTTAAAGGGGCTTCCCCATATGGAGAGTGAAGACAAATTATTGAGGGAAAAGATGGTATCCTTTGGGGGTCTGCAGAAGTGGGACACCCCTAATATTTTGACTGAGGATAACCAAATCAAGGATTTGGACAGGTGGAGGCCAAAGTTTGAGGAATCAATCAATGCAGTTTTGAATTCATTAGTGAAAGGGGACCTTGCCTAGAAGGACATTCATCTTTTAATTATAAAAAAAATAATTGAAATTGATTCTTTGTACAATACATTCATTGTAGATGTTGTCACTATACTTGCAAATAAAACAAAAGAGGCTATTATCAAGTTGCAGAGTCTAAGAGCTTTCACTTGGCTCACTGCAAATGAAATAGATAGTTGGTATAAGAAATATTGCTCACTTGAAGAGTTCTTTTTGTTGGTTTCCATTTTTGTAGGTGTCTTAATGAGTACACAATCAGTGCATACCTGACCCAACCCTATGCTTCCTTCAACACCAATTTTCAAATTTTAACAATGATAGGAGAAGAAGAATGAAGACATGACAACCCACTCCTATCAGGCCCGTTGCACCATTTCCAAGGATTAGTTATTGTAGCCACATTCAACCCCTCTTCCTAGGGGTATTTTTTGAACGCACTTGTAAAATATGCCTTTTTTCATATTTCATTGTAGCTAGCAATCATTTTTTGACAAGTTTCTTACTTGACCTGAAGCTTGTTTTGCTCCCTTATCTTATAAAAGGGAATTTAGGGCCAGTAAGAAAGGATTCTAATTTTTTTTTAGAAGTAGAATGTATTGGGAGACAGTCTGAAGATAATATAGCTGGAACATTTCCTTTCTAAAAATGTTGTAAAATTTTATCATATTGTATTAGGTTTTTGAAAGATTAATGAAGAGGAATCATTTGCAGACTGTCCCATTTTTATGTGTGCAGATTGTATGATTTTGTGTGTTAATGGTACATTAATTTGTCTTCTTCAATGAGGAATGTGTGGTCTTGATAATGGGTCTCTTTTAAGGAAAGGGTTAAACTCCATTTCAAGATTACTAAAATATGTGCATAGTGAAATGTGTTTCAGTTTGTTATGATTCTAATAAACATAGTATGCAAGTCATGATATGTTTGGATGTGATGAAATGATGATACATTGTAGTAGGTTATAATTTATCTATAAATTTGACTATGTTCACCATAGGGTATGTACTAGTCTCACCTTCTTGAATTGTCTTAGGATCATTTATTATTTAGTATCTTTTCATTTCTTTTTGTAGGAGTAGGTGAAGGATTAACAATAGTTTAGAATAAAATCCCAACAACTGAGTGAAAGTGTAAAACCTGGATTGCAGCCAAAGTCTAGAGTTTATAAGCTTTCCTTGGTATGTTCTCATTGAGAGATTTGCTTAAACTACAATGTCCATGTGTGCATTAGAATAGTTTGTTTAGGCACTGTTGAGGTATATGCCAAAAGTGTAGAAGATTCCAATCCTGTGACTAAATCGTGTTTGTTAGTCAAGTCCTGTCATAAACCTATTGATGCAAAATTTGATAACCCTCTAAGGTTTATGATCTATTGATAACCCTCTAAGGTTTATGATCTGTTGATAACCCTCTAAGGTTTAGAATCTTGTTTGTTAGGCAAGTGCTAATAGATAGAAGGGAAGGAAATAATATTAAGTTTATTGAAGGTTTCAAGAGAAAGTAAAAACATTTTGATTTAGTGTACTTAAGGGTGTGGATTAAATTCCTTTAATATTCTATTTAGACAGTAATGTAAAAATAAAGAAAGAAAGAAATTTAATATATCCAAGGTACAAAGTAGGAGGGGCGAATCAAACAAGTAGGTAGTTTCCCGACTCTTACCCATTTAAACTTTCTGAAGCATTTATATAGTTCTTGAGATATTTTATGTATAGGTAAGGATTGATAAGTTTATTTTAATAGAGTAAAATAAAAAAATTTGTCTATTTTATTTATTTTAAAAATTGATTAAGATGAAGTTTCAACAGTTATTGAGTCTCAACATGAATCCTCCTAATCTATTGGTCATAACTCTAATTGGTTCCTTCTATTTTGCATTGGACTCCCGAGCTCAAAGATTTTTGCCACAATCTTCAATTTCCATCATTCTTGTGCCATTGGAAAGGTATTCAGGAGCTCTATCATTCACTCTGTGCACTTTTTTTAGATTCAATCATCTTAGATGGATTTATTTTTTGCCACACTTGTATAATCTTGTTCCCATTCTTGGCACTCCTAGTAAGAGATTTTCTTGGAATTGCAAAAGGTGTAATTTATTAGGAGTTATTTCTATGCATGTAGATTGTAATGCCTTGCTAGGAAACCCCGAAGGGATAAAGCTAAAACACACAAATAGAGTGCAAATATATATATATTTTAAATTGAGACACAACATAATGATACAACGAGGTATCAAAGTTCAGATTACACAACGAAAGACTTTAGCTAACACCTAAAGGGTTTCCCAATGTGATTACTTAATTTAACATCTAACTCAACTCACGATATTTGATCCAATAAAGCAGGTTAACTTAATTTCATGTTGTTACTTTAAACAAGGATATAATTTGTTCAGTAAATTAAAATTATAGATAATAGGATGCGTTCATGCATTATGGTTGAAGATGTAGCTAACATGAGGAAATTCACCCATTAAAGTTAAAACATAGATAACATGTGGATGTTCATCCATTAAAGTTAAAACAAAGATAACATGTGGACGTTCATCCATTAAAGTTAAAGGTTAGATGACTTAATGAGTTTATCCATTATGATTTAACCAACCCTTACGTTCAAACTTTCATTAACACTTAAGTCATGCATCTAGTTTTATAACACACTTTAATTTCATTATAAACTAATGATTTATTTCCATGCATACTTAATTTCACTATCAATAACTGAATATATTCCATTATTCTAATCTACATTCTTTCATGATCCAATTTTTGCATTTAATATGATGACTGACACATGCATTTAAAATTAATTTCATCTAATCCACTTGATACATTCTAACATAATACCATCCATACACATTAAAAACTAAAAAGGAACATAAGAACATAAGCACCACATAACACCAAATTGATATTGGAGTTCACCCCAAGAGGGCTACATCTTCGGGTTTTCTCAACTGCAAGACCCCTCTGATCATTAAATAAGTTAAGAATACATAAGGTTCACATCATTTACAATCTTGCCATCAAGGCGAACATAACCAAAATACAATGACCACATCGGTCAAATAAATACACAAATGATCCTTGAATAGGAAAGGATCCATCTAAACATAATAGAAGCAAATACAAAGGTCCACTGGAGCATCCGTAAAACTAAGTCATCGCAACCCAAGGTATAGCATGATATCAGGTTCTCACAAGGGCATAAGCAACAAGACGACTCCACAAAAGTGCTCCTATCAAGACAACACAACAACACACTAGCGAACATAGGGGACAAGTGTCATCACACAACCTGGTATGGCTACCAAGGCAGGTCCTCATAGGTTTCGGCCCCATCCACTAGGTTACCCTAACTACCTATTTCGAACCTCGGGCCCATCCAAGCCTCATGTGGATCCACACATCCTTTCGTGAAGACAAGGATGATGGTTTGCCATTTCAGGCCTTCTCACAACATGTCGAGTCTGTGTTAGCACTCATCCCATGTGTGAGGCACAATTATCTTACTTAGTGATTCATTAACTAACACTCTAAATTGCTATTAGGTTATCACTTATTAGACACACTTTTGATGGGTTACCCAACAACCACTTTGGGCACGGCCCCCAATCGAAAGCCACTTTCCTATATGACACTAGACTATACTCAAACAAACTCAAAAACCAAGGAATACACATGGTCAAGCAAACGGAGTTCAAAATGGAGTAAACAACCATTTGGCCAAACACAACATCAGATGAGGTGCATTGACATACGGTACTCTAACTAGAGACCCGACCAGCTATGGTCAACCACCAAACATCATTCCACACCCACATAAAGGATATGACCAATTACAACACTACCACTAAACAACAAACAAACTCGAGACTGAGGACAGAAACAGGTACCCCAAATCAATCCATACGAGAGGGTCCAATCAAGCAAGGCTTGCCATTACTTAAGCAAAATCGAATACAGAAATAAAAACTTGCATAGGCAATAACTAGTAGAGACAATCTTTTCCCATATTGATTTAAACATAAAAGTCGATCAAGTTTTCTAAATGATCTAAGTTAGATTGCAGTTATCTACCTCATCTAGGTACATGTTGTTCTTGATTTTCTAACTTAGTAAGCTCGTTGCATCAAAACATAACATAAATACATCATTACGAGTTTTTGAACCAAGTTCACATGAATATAATTAAATAAACATTAACCATCTAAATATGATATTTAATCTTCAGATAAAACATCATTTCATCTTGAGTCGATTGCAATAATCTAATCTCTTCTCTAGCAACACAATATACACTTTCCAAAAATGGAAATATACATTAAAAGAAAAAAAATAGAAATAGATAAACATTCCCCAATGAAATATAATTTCCCTTGAATATATTAAACAAAAACACGATCTAAAGATATTAATTGGCATATACATCTCTATATATGCATGCCTAAATTAATAAATCAATTATTGAACAATCATTATTATATATTTGCAAATATACGCTGATTAGGACTCAACAATTAATATATAATTATTAATATATCAAAATATAAAAATTATCGCAATTAACATATATTTAAAATATACATTAATTAATAATGAATAATTAATATATAATTAATCAAATATATTAATTAAAGTTTAATTATTCAAAAATAATAATTTAAATCTAATATATTATATATATTTTTTTTAAACTAAAAAAAAATACCTAAAAAAAGCCCATCGAAGGGCAGTCGCGGGCCCACCTCCCATCCATGGGAGTGGGGCGGTCGTGCCCTAGCCACCGAGCCTACGACCACCACGGTGGACGCAGTCCCTCGGCCTCCACACAGTGGAGCTGGGGTCTCTGCGACCACTGTGGTGGTCGCAGAGCCTTCGGCCTCCACCTTGTGGAGCAGGGGTCTCTGCGGCCACTTACGTGGATGCAGTCCCTCTGCCTCCACACGCTGGACACAGGGGGTTCTGCGGCCACCGTGGTGGGCATAGAGACTTCGACTGTGGAACTGCAAAGAGGCAGAAAAGGGAGGGGCGAGGGTTGAGCTTTGGCTCCCCCCCTCCAAAACCCAAAATTTCTGCCTTTAACAAAATTAAATTTTGATTTTAAATTTTATTTAATAAAATAAAACAAATTTCAAAAACATAAACCCCATAGATGATTAAAAACACATTCTCACACAGAAACTATAATATTATTTTTTTGAAAGTCACAGGTTATTGAATACTCAAAACTTGTTGAATAACCAGACCCACAAGCAATTTTCTTCAAACAAAGCCCATATCTGGGCAAAATGAAACATTTCTCACCCATGATTTAACCTACTTTGTAAGAACACAAGCTATTATGCATGGTTTTGAAACCCCATACCCAAATTCAATCCAGAAATTAATCTAGGAGATCTTTCGACAACAAACACATATATTTCAAAACCAAAAACAAAGGAGACAATTAAGAATCCTACCTCATTAAGCAATCCTGGATGAGATTTGTTGCAGAGCCCAATCTCCAAGCTCCAGATCAATTCTTCTCCTCGAGAAATCTTCTTTCTCCAAAATTTGTCCAGAACATCTTCTAAAATATCTCTCCGGACATTATTTTTCCAAAAATTATTCCCCCAAAAATATTTTCCAACCCTAGGTTACATGGGAAAAATATTGACCAAAATTTTCATTTTTGCATTTAAAATATTTTTGTTAAAATACCACCCCAAAATTCTTATTTTTGGAATTTAAAATACTTTTACACAATTTATTTCTAATTTATAAAAATCAAAATGCCTCTTCCTCAATTACTTTCTAATTTTCATAATTTTAAGAAAACTATCATTTATATTACAAATTATTTAATGAGGGTAAAATATTTTTGATTAAAATAAAATCTCCAAATTCATTCTTTCAAAACTATATTAAATATAAATATAAAACTTGCTTTTCTAATTAGAATTCATTTTCTTTAAATAACTAAAATCAACCTTTCTATTTTAAAAAGGCAAAGAGATTAAATTAATTCTATTTTAATTAAATTTAAATCTTTCCTTTCCAAAAGCATAAGCAGAATAAATTAATCATTTAATCAAACTTGCTACCAATTTGAATTGAACAATTCTAATTAACGATTACTCGCATAAAGGGAACCTATTTAATTTAGTCCCTTAATTACTAATGCGTAAACACACATAAAATCAAATTAAATATTAAGGATTAATTACTCAATTTAACCAAACCCAGACACGCAACCCAAGAAGGTCAAATAGATAGATGACCTGCATACCCAACCAAAGGGACTACCGATGACGACTGACGACGCTTACTTGAGCATGACTAGGGTCAAATGAGGGTCTTACGACCACCTAATCCAAACTCTAAGGCCAAAGAGATACACTCAAACCTATGAATCCAGGTGGAGACGAACCTCGCACCCATGCGATACTGTACCTGAAAACTCCTGCAACCAAAAGTCATACATGCATACATATATATACTTAATTAAAGTGTTAGCTCAAGATTAATAACATGAAATAGGAAAACTAATAAACTTGCATACGAATTGGTGTGAAAACCACATTAATAGGTACGCACAAAGATCAAAACATCTGACTAAAACATTATAACATGATAAACTAACCATGGTCAACCGAGATTAGAATCTGATTAGGGCAGGGGTACTACATAGATGATGATGTTTTGGATTATATTGTTGATTTTGAGTTTCCTCATGCTCTTTGGACTTACATTTGGTATTTATATGGATATCTTGATACTGAGCCATTCCCAGATGATAGTATTTTAGCTTAGAGTGTGCATCTTTATTATTTAGAGAGGATACCTATGATTGTGATACTATTAGAAAATTTGATACGTTGGAGTATTTTTAGACTTTAGATGAGGTTACAATTGCTTCAAAGCTTCCTAATTCTTCTTCAAAGATAGTTTATCTACCTTCACTTCTATTGAATTCTTATCCAGAGTCATTGAATGAGACTTCCATCATTCCCGATTAGTAGGACCATCACTGTCTTTTATCTTTGGAGGACATATTCCATATTTTAAATTTGTGGTTACAAGATGGATTATTATCCGGTATCTCAGGATTGGTTTGTTTTTATTCTACTTTAGATTTGGAGCATACATTTGAGGGGTTATCTCTCCTCCTTGATTACAATGATTGCACTCTTGTTGCCACATCAATTTCCATAGTTCTAGTTTGTCATTTTCTTTTTTGATTAGACATGCACTTGATTTGATTGTGGCATCATCATATCACTTGGACAAAGAGAGATATGAGTAGTTTTTAGAGACATCATATTCATTCTTTGTGCTTCCATCTTTTCTATCATATCCTACATGGAAATAATACCTACATCTATGCATGATTTTGTTTCTTCCTAAGGGGAGACAAGTGGTTTGTAAGCATTGGATTTTGTTTTGTCTTTAAACACTTACCATTCTTGGAGGTTATTATTCATTATGGTTGAGCTACATAGTCTCTCATTTTACCACTTATGAGGGTGAGGGGGGAGGGGGGCTATTGATTGACTTCTCATGATGGATGTAGTTCTTGGGGGGTATTGATGTTGAGACCTCCATACATCATTTCATTTAATGTACCCTAATTGGGAATGACCTAAATTTCCTCTAATTATTAATTTTCAAATAAACAAGTGGGGTTAGATAATACCTTTCACTTTGATTAAGACCATGCAAATAAGTTAGGAACTATTCATAATCATAATTCATAAATACATCTTTAATTAGAAAGAAGCAAGTATATATTAGAAATATAGATGTAATCACAAGATTTATTAAACTAGTTTGAGAAGGCTCAACCAAAGAAGAGCTAAAATAGGATGACTCAATAGGGTTCCCTAGAGATCCTCTACCCTAGACCTAAGAGAATATATGCCATCCCTCTTGGCTTCATGTGGCCCATGACATCCATATAAGGTGGAGTACCTAGTCGGGTGTCCTATAACTATTTGCATCAATCTTGCCACTTCTATCTTGCTTCCATGGTTGAAAATTATCAATGTGCTGATTTACCATTATAGAGAGCATGAGGATCATTCACAATAGGGTGCCCTAAAAATCCATCCTTTCTAATCCCAAAGGCAGTATGCTAATACCCTTTGTACCCCTCTAGCCTCATGGGATTCCCCATATTGGCTTGTTGTCATTGATGTCATTGATGCAGTATGGTCCTTGACATATATGTCATCGATGTGTTTTGGTATGACATACACTATGGTCTGGTTGTTTGCTTTGGTATATTATATGTGCAAAGTCTGTATACTTGTTTTGGAATTTATCTCAAGCAGTTTTGTGATCCAGTATGGTATCTTAAGTCCGGTCCCATCCAAAAATATTGAAGGCATGTTCTACAAGGCAGGCTTTGTATTTGGTCCTATTCAGATATAAAGGAAGCGTATTCCACAAGGTATTTTGGAGTCAAGATTGAAGCCAAAATCTTATGAATCTACTTTGTAGTTGCATGTGGATATATCAGTCTCATCCCTTCTTCGGTTGATCCGACTTATCAAAGTTTTTGGTACAGATATATAAACAACAATTTTTACAAGATATAGACATATAGTTGTTAAAAACCAACTAATGTGTACATATTCTATTTTTTTGAATGTGAATGTTGTTAGGTGGTATATATTGGATAGTGGATGAAAAAGCAGTTTGTGTACTTCAACAAAATTGTGTCTCATGCATATGTCAGATGCAATTATAGTAGTTCAATTTTTTATTCTAGCTATAAGCTTATTATCCAACAATGAGCCTTTTTGTATTTGGGCGTAGTGAGCCCCCACTAGTAGTGAGCCACCCTTGTGCTGTGTAATCGGTTACATATTATACTATACTTGAGAATTCATCCTCTGTGTGGTTTTTCCCATGTTGGGTTTTCCATGTATAAATCTGGTGTTATGCATTTTTTGTTAATTTTCTTTACTGCATATAAATTATATTATGTGATTGGTTAGTTAAAATTTTTAATAAGTTCAAGAGAATATTGATTCACCCCTCCCCTCTCAGTATTCTCGATATTCAACAATTGGTATGAGATTCAAGTCCTTTGGAAGAGTTTAACCACTTGAAGGAGATAAAAAAAGTTGAACTTATGGATTTAAGTGAGATTTAAGTGAAGATCTTAGGAATGCTCTTGAAGATCTTGAGGCAATAGAAAGTGAAAACAAAGATTTGAAATAAAATATCTAGTTGGAAAATGAATGCATTGAGAAGCTAAAAGAACAAATCCAAAAGTTTAAATTAAGACATAAAGAAGTTACTGAAGAGCTCAAGAAAGAAAATAGCGCTATCACAAATATAAAAGCCAAGAGTGAAGATAATGAGAAGACCAAGGAGTACTTCAATAAAATGGTGAAAAAAAAAATCAGAGGAGTGCGAAAAGCTAAAACAAGAAGTAACAAATCTAAAGGAAGATTTAGAGAAAGAAAAGAAGCAAGAAAACAAACTTGGTTCTACTAAGTTTGATAAAATGATAGCTGTGAAGTTTCCTTTGGAAAACAAAAATGATGAAAGATTAGAATCGAGTGAATTTTCACAATCCAACACGAATCACAAAGAGGATCCACTTTTGGTAAAAGCGGTAGAGTCCAACAAATCCACCAAGGAGGATAAAGGTAAGTCATCGGTCGAGTGATCATAAATTTAACTAGTGTAGGTCAAGACAAGCTTAGGTAAACATTAGATGCTACAACTAGAAAAAAAATCCGGGCACATGGCAAGGCAATGCAAAAGGAGTGGGGTCAAGGCTCCAAATAAACTGACAAAGAAGATCAATATAGAAGATTTGAAGGCCAAGATGAAAAGATTTGGATGAAGAAAGAAACCATGGATGCACCCACTAGTAGAAGTATGGAAAATGAATGACTAGGTGACTAAAAATTTTAGTCACGACAAGTAAAAATGGCTAAATTCTAGTATTTTTTGTAACACAACTATAAATGACTAATTTGGTCATTGGGTAAGAAAACTAGATAATTAGACACACAAATAAAAATGACGAAAAAAATGAGTAAATAAATGACTATTACTCCATATATCTATGCATGTATATGTATGTATGCATATATGTATATATGTGTATATATATATTAAAATATTTAAATAATTAATATATATTATATATTAATGTACTAATATATTTAAATTATATATATATATATATTTGCAAAGAAGACTGTATATGAAACTTAGACATATTTATGTGTATGCATCTTGTCATATAAATTTACTTGACTATATGTTCTCACACTTAACCAGGACTTTCCAACATCTAGATTAAATGAAATGGCATTTCAAATGACAATTTTTCTATATATAAAGGATATATATATATATATATATATATAAAGGATATATATATATATATATATATATATATATATATATATATATATATATATATATATATATATATATATATATAATATAAAAGATATATTTTGCAAAGAAGGCTGTATATAAAACTTAGGTATATTTATGTGTATGCATCTTGTCATATAAATTTACCTGACCATCTAGAACTTTCTAACATCTATATTAAATGAAGAAACACCCTTTCAGGTATGGAATCCCAACACTATTTATCTTGTTATATTTTATGCAAGAGATTTCTCAGAAAGGAAAAGTGCTTTGGTCACTGGCCAAACTGATAAGTCGCCAGATTGTAGATAGGTTGAGGATATTTCCTAATGATACAACAAGGGAAGATGCATTCACCACCTATTTCTTCCTTTTCCAACTTAATATGTAGAGGAGACAAAGGATTACCAAGGAAATGGTTGAGAAGTGCAAATATGATATCATTTTTGTGTTCACAACTGATAAATGCTATATGGAGGCCATTGCACCAAGGAAAATATGGATTCCACCATTCGTCTATGAGGTTACTAAAGAAATAATAGAGGGTACAACTCAAGAATTGTTGAAGAGCCCCGTGGATGAAATGCAAGAACCCTTCAGAACAACAGCTGAAAAGTCTTTGAAGATTCACATGGAACATTCAAAGAAGACCTGAGAAAAGAAAGTAAGGAAATTCATTTAGGAGTCAGTGGAAAAGACAAACATAACTGAAGAGGAGATTACCGAGTATAGGCGTTTTAGAAGACTTGCTAGCTCATTTGGAGCCTCTACCAAAGAAAAGAATTTGAAGGTACTTCCTTCATCCAATTCCCCAAAAGGAAAGAAGCTGAAAGAAGCAAACATGCAAACCATAAAAATTGAGTCCAAGGAAGAAGAAGAACCAGATAAATATTGGATACACATCCGAAAGCCATAAGTCAAGAAATTCAAAAGACCTCTTGATTCCGATAGCCACTTTAAGTCAATTGCACAAAGAGAAATCCTAAAATAGGTATGTGATCTCTACAATGAGGCCAATAATGAAGATAAAAATAGTATAGTAAAAGCCATTTTACTGTATTGTGTTAAGTTAGATGCAGTTGTAGAAAAACTTAGAAAGGATATACCAGTTGAATTATGGGAAGAATTAACTATAAGAATTGGACAAACTGCAAGAGAAGAAGAACAAGTCATTAAGGATCATACTTTTGATTTTGTCGGTTGTGCTCTTTTGGAGGAAAATAAAGCTAGTCTTATAGAAGCCTGTAAGATAGAGTTAAGGAAAAAGAAAGGTCTAGGTAACCTTATGTTAGGAGAACTTGATGCTAAGGAAAAACTTAAGGAAGAAATCATTGAAAAGATAATGACTATAGCCAAAAACCATGGTATGTTACCAACTGCTAATTCTGGTACCCTCACTAGTGAATCTGAGGATGTGACTTTTGATCCTATAGATAATGTGCCTGTTATGGATGATGTAATGAATGCACCTGGAAATTTTGTTGATCCTCTAGTAAAAATTGATTCCAGAAAGGATAAAGAAATTGAAAGCTCAAGTGACAAATGTTAAGAAGGATAGGTGACAACAGAATAAGAGAGTCATGAATTTGAGCCCAAGGCTACATCAGAGGAAAAGTCAAAGAATGTGAACACTATATCAAATGAAAAAGTGTCTGAGGCTATGATTATGATTGGTACTAGTTCTGATACAATTGATCAGAGATTAATTTAGTGGTAAATATTCGCCAATGGCGAATTTTTCACGTCGGCGACTTGGGAAATGGCAAATATTTTATACCAACTGGGAGTGGCCATGTCGCTAGAACATTACCAATTTCCGTCAAAGTCACGACCCGATCACCATATGTTTTAGGCAATTAAATTTTTCTATGCAATGATTTCACCAATACAATATACGGTGGACACAGGGTAAATTTAATTTTTTTGCCTACACTCTTCAAGGTTGCCTTAATAGATGACCATAATTCGCCTATAGGCATGTGAAGATTTGTTAGCCAGGAGGACCCAATTCGCCCAATATTTTGCTGACGCGTGTCTCCATTCACCCCAACTTTCGCCAACTATATTGTATTTGCCAATTATTTGGACGACCTATAATCACCTCAAAAATTTCATAAGTCGTATTTGGACGACCTATAATTGCCTCGAAAATTACATAAGTTGTGTTATAGTTACGTAGGATTCACCAAATATTTGTATACCATATAAAATTCCCTTGGAATTTGCCATATAAGGACTGGTATAAATACATGCAAAGATCAGATCTATCTCAACACAATCTGGTGGGTTCTAGGCTCTGAATTCTATCAATAGCGAAGTTTTAGACCAAGGAAAATCATTGTTATTGACTGCATTGGCGACTGCTAGTGACCTAAAGGTGAGCTATCATATTTTTGAAGTGTTATAATATTATTCTAAATCAATCTATATTTGTTTGCATTATTGAGTTCATTTTTATTCAATGGCAACCCGTAAGTGCCAAGTAGTCAGGGCTCAGGGGGGACATTCAGACCTCAAAAATCTAGATTGTAGGTCATAGGGCCAATGAAACATATATTATAAATTATAGACTAATATTGCTTCTTCAACAAATTGATTATTTTTTGCCAGCCTTTATTTCATTAGAGATGTTGAATAGGAAGAGGGGTAGGAAACCTGAATGTGGGGAAGGCCATGAGAGGCCAACAAAAAGAAGAACGTTGTCTTCGTACTTTGGCACTGGAAAAGATTGTGGTAAAAATCAGGAAGGTACATCATCACAAGTACAAGAACAAAATTAGCCACCTACACCACATGTTGAAGACGGCGGCGAACCTGATATCTCAGATCAAGATGATCTTGAAGAAGATTATCTGGTAGATGCCCAAGTTAGCGGGAATGATATAATCGACTTGGGTGATAATGCCATTGATGATAATGCATAAAAGGGGAAAAGAAAGGCCAGATCAAAAAAGGATCGGGAGTGGGATATGTCAGTGAGGAATTTTCAAATTAATTGGGCATCAAAGTATCCATTCATTGAACAAGTGGAGAATCCAATTGAAGGCAAGCCTCCAATAGAATGTAGGTGTAAGATTTGCACTTGGAAACATAACAAGGAAATTAGGTTGCAGCTAAAATTTGACACCATAGAAAAGCATATGGGTAAAATTTATGAAAAACAAATGATAGACGAGGTTGAAAAATCAGTGATAAGATGGAAAACAAAGGAGGAATGCCGAAGAGTATTATTTTCATGAGAAAATACAAATGAAGCCTGCTGAAGTTAAAGGTTCTATTGAAGCTACTTTTGGAAAAGCAATGCAAATAGAACAACTGGGAAAAGCTGTTCAGTTAAGCGTTGTTTTTTATAATTTGAGCAGAGGGCGTGCTATGACAGATTTCCCATCAATTAGTGGTTTATTACACTTTTTGAAAGTTCCTACCTATCCTAATTGATACTGGTTAGTAAACAGTGGATGGGAATGGGCAAGTTATCTTGCTGAGGTTGAAAAAGAAGATGTAAAGGAAAAAATAAGAGAGTCAAACTTTATTGCATTCTCTTTAGTTGAAGTTATGACAAATTTCCCATCAATTAGTGGTTTATTACACTTTTTGAAAGTTCCTAACTATCCTAATAGACAATGGTTAGTAAACAGTGGATAGGAATGGGAAAGTTGTCTTGCTGAGGTTGAAAAAGAAGATGTAAAGGAAAAAATAAGAGAGCCAAACTTTGTTGCATTTTCTTTAGACAAAGTTACAGTAGTAGACAATACTTCATGGGTATGCATGCATGTTTATACTATAGAGAATCATACCTGCCAACCTCATCTACTATCTGTTGCTAAAATGAAGGAGAGTGTGATAGCGGAAAATTTATTTCAACTAGTAAAGAGAAGTTTAATTGAATATGGAGGTATGGATGAGATGACAGTAGCCAAAAAATTGGTTTGTGTTGGAGCAGATGGAGCTTCAGTAATGCAAGGTCACGGGAACGATCTTTATACAAAGATTGAAACTTCATTTGCATCATACATTACTGCAATTCACTGCATGTCTCACATAATGAATCTAGATTTTGGAATTGTGAGCAAGTTTGCTTCGGTTAAAAAAATTGAAATTTTAATCAAAGAGCTCTACTCACACTTCTGTAGATGTCCCAAGCAATTTATGGAATTTCAACACTTTGCTGATGGAATAACTGATGAGAACAAGATTCTAAAGGATAATTATATCGGATGGATCTCTTTGGATGGTCCAACGCATCGAGTGTTTTCAGAATATCCATCCTTGATTGGACTATTTCACACAGCTCACAGCGAATCAGATCAACCGAAATTTCCTGACCTTCTTGGGAGGTTAAGTAATTTAGAGACACTCTTAACTTTAGCAGCTCTTCTGCCCATGCTAGAGGAAATGAGGAATATTATGAAGGCTACCCAAAAAATAGCTCTATATATTGCAGAATATGCTACGCTGCATAAGATGACATGCATGACCCTCGACAATCTCTATCAAATTCAACCAACACTATCTGATGAAAAATTTGTTAAGTGGCGGACACTCACAGATTTGAACAATCCTGATAAATTTTTACAAATTGGTGCAGACAGGGAGGTATGTGCCAATGTATGGGGATTTGAGATACCAATGCACGTCTATGCCAAGGTCTACCCTGAGGAACTAGGAAAGCGCCCCAGGAAGCAACTAGCAAGAGTTACAAAGGAAGATTTCGACAAGATTGTTGAAACTGTAACTACTTCTGTGAAGAAAATTGCGTATGATCTTTCCTCACAAATTAGAAGCAGATTCCCTCCTGACAACCTTCTCAAAGCCATGTCTATTGTGTTTCCTCAATTGGAGCCTCAACAATGCATCTGATTTTTGAAGTAAGCTACTGATTTTGATAAAATAATTTTGCACATCCAGAGAATTGAATGGAGTAACTATAAATGGAATATTAGATGAAACTCATCTTCGAGAGCAATCATCTCATTTTGCATACACTATGAGAGAACAATATGCCAAAATGGAGAACCCCCACGAAGAGGGATCAGTAACAAGGCTTTGGAAAACTATAACTGAGAACTTAGCGTTGAGTGATTCAATGCCAAAATATGTGAAGCTTGTTGATTTATGTCTTACCATGATATTGGGTTCGATGGAAGATGAGATATTTTTCAATGCTTTGGGGTTCCTAAAATCAAAGCGAAGAAACAAACTAGACAAAAATTTGGAAAATTGGTTGAGCCTCTATACATCTAGGTATGATGTCCACACTTTTCCTTACGATAGGGCACTACAAATCTGGAGGTCCAAATGTGAAAGAAGATGTTTGGGCAACACTTCAAACCAAAGTGCCAGTGGGACTATTGACTCATGTACTGGACCTATTGAGATGCAGTTCAATGAAGGTGTGCAGACTCATAGTGAAGAAACCACATACAAGAATCAAAAAAGCTCTGAATTTGATGAGGATGAATGGCAACTGTAAGAGATTGGTATTTATTAATCTTATCACTGTATCTCATCATTCATATTACAAAAGCATATTACTTTTTGCAATTAGAATTTAATATTGATTTGTAATTGTATTTTTCAACTTTCTATTTCCAAATTTCTAGATTTAAAATAGCATAAAAAAAAGACCATAATGTGTTTATTGATACATAGATGTTTATTGTTTATTTAGACATGTTTGAGTCTCAAATCCGTGTGATACATTTCAGAACCATATGATACAATTCATTCAATAGTAATACACATGTCGAGAACTTAGATTTTCATTAATTCTTTCAAAATTTAGCCATATGATACAATTCATTCAATAGTAATACACCAATTTGTGTGATTCTCCATGCAAATTGCAAAAGTGAATACAAAGTTTCATAACCCTTTGCAAATGACCCTGAATTCCCTTTTATAGAAAAAAGAGAGCAACAACAGCTCCTGTGTGATTCTCTAATGTCCATGCAAAAGTGAATACAAAGTTTCAGAACCCTTTGCAAATGACCCTGAATTCCCTTTTATAGAAACAAGGGAGCAACAACAACTTCAGGTCGAATTGCAAGTTTGCAACATGTGAAAACTCAACATCAAAATCACAAACTCTTCACAGATTTATATGGCCATCACAGAACGTATTAGAAATTTAACATCTGCTACATGTCTGATATCTCCTGTTCAAAAAACAGAGTTGAAAATTAAATATTAATTCACGCCATGACAAATTAAATGTAGATAATAGCCGTGCCTAAAACCTTGTAATCAGAAATAGAGAAATCTGTAAATGTTAAAGCAAGGGAGAATTTGAGAATAAAAATTTACTGGCTGAAGTTTTGCACTGTGCATCATAGTTGTGCAAGTGCTGGTTTTTTCCTATTCACAAAACAAAATTATTTCAAGCGGTGCCAAATTCCAAACAGAACAAAACATAAAACCTTGAAATTAAGAGTAAACAAAGAAAATTGTGCAATACATACTATGATTCTTAAGATTTCTCTGCCAGTTTTTGTAGGGTGCTCCACTCTTCATCTGATGAAAGGTCAATATTCTGTAAACTATGGAAAGTCAATAGCAACTTCGTCAACATTCCATATTTAGAAGATTGACTTGACATCACTGTTTCATCCAATACTAAATTTAGAGTTGTAAATGATTGGATGAATTCCATAAAGCTTTGGGGAGTTGTGTTCTTAGGAAGAAAGTCTAAATCCGACTTCATTTTTATCTCCATGCTTTTTTTGTAAGCTTCTTTTCCAATGAATTTATTTGATGGGTCATTTGTCTTAGGCAAACCAAGTTTAATCAAATTATTTTTCTTTTCTTGCAGCTTCAATATCTTTTTTCCATAATTTTCCATAACTTTTGATGTTTCCCTTAGTTTTTGGCATTATTGAATGATAGATGATGTCTTAACTATGGCATCAATGCGGCTCTTAATTCCCTTGGATGCTAAGTAGCTGTCACTGGAGCTGTAGACTACTTGCAGAATCTTTTTTACCATATCCTCTTTTGAATAAACATGTGTGCTCTTCTCAAAGTGCCCTTTGATTTTCATATAAATTACTCTCAGAATTTCATTCAATTCAAACCATTCCCACAACTTGTCACTCCTCTGCATTATTTGCCACCAAATGTTTTCTTGTATATACTTAATTGTATTTTTCATATTATCTTTCAATCTACCCTCCAAAGTTTTTATTTTATCATTTGCATTGTGCAGGTCTTCTTTCATTTGTGCACATTTTTTTCTTTCTTCCTCTACTTCCTCTTGCAAATGTTTTTCTTTTTCCTTCCCATGATCCAATAGGTCCTGTAATTTTCTCATTTTGGCAGCAGTAGACTCATAACTTTTGTATAATTTTTGAAAACTGGCTTTTTCCCCATCACTTTTTTTACTGCTTTTAGCCAGTTTTTCTGTCAGGTCCTTCAATTCTGCATCCATCTTCTCCTGCTTTGCAATTTCTACTGCAGAGCTCGAATTTTTTATCATTTTCTGTAAATCATTGCACTTGCTTTCTGCTGCTTTCCTCCTTGATTTTTTTCATTTTCTAGGTCTGCCTATAACTTTTCTATTTGTTTCTCTAGTTTATTTATTTTTCTCTCCACCTTTAACAATGAAGTGTAGACCACTTCGTTAGTCCTTTTTGACACACTAATTTTGTCCACATTATGTACTTTGGAAAAATCCATTTGGAGGGTGCTAACTTGAAATTCAGAGGGATCTATCTGACTGTGTGGTGGATTTTTATCTTTAGTTGGGGTCGGGGGCATAACAACCATGAACTCCATCATATCTTTCTGTGGGTCATATGTTGGAAATACCCAGTTCCTTGCAGGCTCTTCATTTGAAACTTCAATCAGGGAAACCCTATGAAATGCTTTCTTTTTTTCTTAATTTTCTTTTGTTGTGTGTTCATATCTTTCATAGTAATCACGATATTGAAAATCTGGGCTTGCTGAAGCAATTGAATGTTTGAAAGGTGACATAGGAATACCAGAGGCTCCAGTTCCACTTATTCCTGTAATTTTAACTAATGCTTGACTAGGATTACCAACAACAATTCCTGATATTGTCCCACTCCCACTGACACTTTCATGTGTAGTTTTCATAATTTTTGTAGGTGTGTGATCTGAAGCTGCAAATGATTGTTTTGTAGTGTCAGTGGCACTTGATATAGGATTCTGAATAGTATTAGTATCTACCACTTTTGGCCTATTGCGAAAGATATTTTGTTGTAGCCCTTGTCCAACAACTAGACAACTAGTATCAGTTGTACTAGTAGTACCTATGCCAACCCCACCATGGCCACCAATCACAACGTCACTTGACTGAACAATAATGGGAATACTATCCCTAGATTCCCCACCTATGGCAATGGCACTTGATTAACCACCAATGGGAATACCATGATGTGGTGGTGGTGGTTGTGGATTTGAATCTGAAACAAATGTAGGTGGACCCTGAGGGTAATGAGTAGTACCTATCCTTGATGAATCTGAAGAATCAAGTCCAATGACTGGTTTAATAGGAGCTTTTGATTTTGACTTTGATGGAAGTTGTAGCTGAAGTGGATACCAAATGCCCTCTCCTCTGGCACCTAGACCACCACCTTCAAAACCCATTTTTTCCACAATGCTTGCCCGTTTGCTATATTTTTCTTTCATGGACTCATGGTTTGCACCTAATATTTTAGGGACTGTAGTAGTTGTTGGAGTGGGCTCAACCTCATACTCATCATCACTTTCACTCATGTCATGTGATGTTGTGGGATGCTCCATATTCCACAATTTGCTAAACTCTTCATCCTCGTCGATGGTCTCAAATTCTGCACTGGTCTTTGGTTCACCGAGATTCTTCCTCATAGTCCAAAAGTTATTTATTTTGGTTTGAGTCCAAAAACTCTCTTCACATTCTTGCAGAATTGATTTAGGAATAGATTTCTTAGATGGATTAGCAGATTTTAGGTAGAAATTGTAGGACCTCCTATTTTGGATGCCCTGGCCCTCCTTTGTTGTCCTCTGTGTGTGCAATGCCATAATTTGTGATGATATTTCTTCTATTGAAATGTTATTGTCAGCTACAATTTTCTCCATCTCTTTTTTAACCTCATCCTAGGAGTCCATGTTTCTAAGCTTTTCTAGCAATGGTTTACTTTCATGTTGACATAACGCTGAAGAGTTCCCATTTTTCTTAAGCCTTTCTTGAACTACACCGATTGGATCATACTGCCAGAGACCCTCATCACCAAAGTTAAAAACTGTCAAAAAATCATGTGCCACATTGAATGCTTTTCTCTCAAATGTGAACCCTCCACATGAGAAAGACAAGGAAGGAAATATGCTCTTCTTTTGCTGACCATGAAAGTTCCTATCTGTGCTCTCCAATTGTTGTACATACTCCAATGCAAATACCCTCTCTGTCACATGTATTGGAAGTCTGTATGGTTTTACTGCCGATCCGTAAAACCTTAACACAATGAATTCTTCCATGAAGAACTAGTCAGCCAATTCTATTTGACTTCTGAGTTGAATGCAATCTCTACAAGACACAGGCAACCTAGGCATTGGAGTGCTTGTAATTTTATTATACATTGGTGCCAAAAAGAAGTCTACAAAATGGTTGTAGTTCTTTTTGTTATCATGCGTCCTTATCTTTGGTGTCCATTCATATATTGGACACTCTGTTCTCTTCCCAGTCTTCTCATCAATCTTATAGTTCACAATTTGAAGCTTGTTGGTCTTGAATATTGCACGATACTTGGATAGAAGGATATCGATAGCACAAGAAGGATGAGAACCTAAATGTCTTCTAGGAACCTTTTTTTATCATTAGTAATTGTTTTTGTATGGATTGAACAATGTGCTCAATAAAATTATATCTTACTGGCTGACCTACACAATGGATATTATAAATCATTTCAAGAAGGTTTGCACCCACTTCCCTATTATTTTCCAAACCTAGGCAAAACGACAGCGAGGAAATAGTATCCCCAACCCATGGAACAAAAATGTTAGAATCATAAGGAGGCTTATGATTTTGATCCAACACAATACCAGTACCACTCTTTATTAGAGATTTAATAAATAAATCTCTACGACTTGGATTGAGACTCATAATTCCTTGCCAGCTTTCCAAGCTCAATTTGGATGTTTGAGTTTTGGGCTTCAAATCCTAGGTTCAACAAATGAGCAAATTCTCCCTTGTTTAGTGATAAAATTTCCTCTTTTGTATTTTTATTGACAATTGCTTTTTTATCTTCATCATAATTTTTGGTGCGAACCATGACAAAATCAGGGCAAGGAAATACTTTAGGTAACACCATGCTTCCCAATCCAACATCCCATGATGCGATTTTATATGTTTTTTGTTGTAACATTGGGTTGAAAATAGTAAATTTTTCCCTGCATGCATCTGCCACCTTACTAGACAATGCATATCTAATATCTATGATATGCTTTTCACCATGGATAGCAGGGTCATACATATCATGGCATTCATTAGTGAAACCTGATGTTTTAACCAGTTCGGTTAGATAAATTTTGTTTTTCACATGGCTTCCTATTGAACTATTGCTTCCCATTTTCCCCATCGTTGTTCTTGTTAATAATTCAAAATAATGCTAGATAAAAACCTGAAAATGCTAACCCTCGAATTGGACCACGAGATTAAAAAAGCAAAAAGGCCGGATGTAGGTGTTGTAGATTTTACCTGGAATTTATATTTCACTAGATTGGCACAGACAGTCTCTGTTGCAACTTGCATTCCTCAATCTAGTAGTTGTTTCTGAATCTCCCTCGAATTACAGGTTTGTCCATGAAATGAAATACGATTATGATTTACGAGTTTCTTATTTTGAAAACTCTAGAAAGTACAAAAGTAATACCTAAAGGGCAAAATATCTATAATCATTTTGTAATTTTATTAATTATTATTAATAACTATTCCATGCTGAAAGACAAAACATTCATTACTTCAGTATAAATTCTGAGGATATTAAATGTAAAACGTTCTATTCCGAGCGAAGTTCTCACAAATGTGTTCACTTCCCACATTCGGGTCGAAATCCACCCTAAGCCGTTGATCTTAACTCATCCAATGGACAACGGAAAAATATTTAGAATCATGTTGTAATTTTATCAATTATTATTAATAACTATTTCATGCCGAAGGACAAAACATTCATTACTTCAGTATAAATTCTGAGGACATTAGACTTAATTATATTTAATTAAATTTAAAACATTTCAATTCCGGACGAAGTTCTCACAAATGTGTTCACTTCCCACATTCGGGCCAAAATCCATCCTAAGTCATTGATCTTTGCTCATCCAACGGATGATGGTACCTGTTGTTAGATGTCGTGGCCCGTGGGTCCCATGACTTTTGCCATTTTTCTGGCATGCCACCATACTCGGTCACTTTTCGGGTCTATTTTTTAAGTCTATTTAATCATTTTAAACTTTCGCTCGAAAAAGAGCTTTATAAACTTAATTATATTTAATTAAATTTAAAATGTTCAATTCCAATTTATGGGCGAAGTTCTCACAAATGTGTTCACTTCCCACATTCGGGCCGAAATCCACCCTAAGCTGTTGATCTTTGCTCATCCAACGGACGATTTTACCTATTGTTAGATGTCATGGGTCCCATGACTTCTGCCATTTTTCTGGCACGTCACCATACTCGTGTCACTTTTCGGGTCTGTTTTTTATGTCTATTTAATCATTTTAAAATTCCGCCCGAAAAAGAGCTTTATAGACTTAATTATATTTAATTAAATTTAAAATGTTAAATTCCGGGCGAAGTTCTCACAAATGTGTTCACTTCCCACATTCGGGCCGAAATCCACCCCAAGTCGTTGATCTTTTCTCATCCAACGGACGATTGTACCTATTGTCAGATGTCGCGGGTCCCATGACTTCTGCCATTTTTCTGGCACATCACCATACTTGTGTCACTTTTCGGGTTTGTTTTTTAAGTCTATTTAATCATTTTAAAATTCTGCCTGAAAAAGAGCTTTATAGACAATTATATTTAATTAAATTTAAAATGTTAAATTCTGGGCGAAGTTCTCACAAATGTGTTCACTTCCCACATTTGGGCTGAAATCCACCCTAAGTCGTTGATCTTTGTTCATCCAATGGATGATGGTACCCATTGAGTGTTGTTAGATGTCAGCGGTCCCATAGTAAGAGACATTTAAATTTTAAAGATGTGCAATAGTTTGAGATAACTATTAAATCTAATGTTAATATTATTTGTAAAAATATGAAATTGAAAAATAGTATAAAACATGAAACTTAGTTTCTAGAATAAAACAAATAACTAAATAAAAATATAAATTTTGATATACAATTTGAAAGGTACAAGATTAATAGAAAAAAGAAAACATTCAATATTAAATTTAAAATATTAATTTAAAGTTTAATATAATTAAAATAAGTAAAAATGTACAGTCTTTTAAAAAATGTGCAGTTCTCAACTTGTTAAGCGAATAAATGTGGCAAGTACAACTGTCAAGGTGGCGAATGTTTGTTGCAGAAGGAAGTTCTCTCTGGCAGGTCGCATGAACGAAGGGAGGAGAGGATGGCAGGAAATCTTTTTCCTGATCTCATGGCATTAATGCCTTATCCTCCATGCTCATTACCCACCCTAGATGGAGGAAGAATTTATTACCATTTGATCTACGTGCCAGATTTTGTTTTGAAGAAGACCAAATTTGTATCTTGTAGCTTCTGTATTACATTATTTTTCCAGAAAGTGTTTTTTGAAATTGTAGGTGACCATGGAGGCCAATTTCACGTTGTGAACAGAAAAGAAATTGGTGCCCTTTTTGGGCAAAGTATCGGATAAACAAATGCAAGGATTATTGTGGTTTAAGGATGAGAAGTTGTGGGTGGCAGCTCGTCTAATGCTTGCAGAGGAGGTAGCACATATTCGTCACCGATATCAAACCAACATGGAGGTATACTCTTTGATTCTAGGGTGGGCCTGTGAATTCAAACTGGAGGTGGAAAAGGTGAAACTCAAATTGATAGATGGAGATTTTTTGATCAACTGGGACTCAATTTTGGAGTGGGTGGTGTCGCGAGTTGGCATTTGAATTAAGGAAGGGGACGACTAGGAGGAATTTCTCCCTTTTATCTGTGGCCCAGAGGATGAAATCAAATACCAGTGTCGTGAACGAGCTCGTCTGGGGTGGGAAGCTATGAAACTTTTTGTGAAATTAACTAGGGTGGATGAAGTCCTAAAGGATTTGCACGTGGTGGCAAGGATGGAGGTTGGTATGGAATTGAGAGATGGATTTGAAGAAGGTAGGGCCATATAGCTACTGGCAAGTTTGGAGGGCGACCCCGACTTCGGGTGCCTAGTCTGCATTCCAAAAATGAAAGCTAAAACGGAAAAAGGGAAAGCTTCGACCTTCGAGGAAGGAAGAGAGAAGGTGACCCAGGGGGATAGCGAGTGAGTGGCCTATCGGCCAGTTCTTTTTAGTTTGCTTCCAAATATTTTCAACTGTTAGTTTTTTAATTCTAAAACTTTTTATCAATGTTGGAATATTTGTTGGATAACTAGCCACGAACTGGTTTTTTGTTTACTGCCACTAGATGTAGGGTAGGATAATTTACAAGTTTGGACTATGGGCAGTATGGATCTCTTTCTATCTACGTTTATGCATGGTGATGGACTGCAAATTTTGTATTTTGAAATCTCTAAATCAATAGAATGAAAAAAATATTTACCGATAAAAAAAAATAAAATTTTAATATAATTAAATTTAGTTTAATATAAGTAAGTTGGATTTTTAGTTCAAATCTTAACTATATATTTATAAAATTATAATCAACCATAATCAATGTACAAAAAATTAATGGAACGAACTGAATTTTTTTTTTATATATTAAATATAGAGGAAGAAGCATTATATAAAAAAGATCACAATATTAAATTTATTTCCATTTTTTAACAAATAATTGAAATAACGTAGCTCATATACAAAAAAAAATTTAAAAAATTTAATTAACAAAAATGAAATAGAATTATAGAAAGCATTTTTATATCCATAAGACTCTAAGACTTGATATTATCATTAATATTTATGCTTTAGAAATTTACAATTTTTATGTCTGAGACTTGAGTCCCTCAAAAACTTAAAAGCCAAAATGAGTGAGCCACTGACACTGAGCCTATTAGGGTTGAAGGACATAGGAAAAAAAAACTACTAGGGGCCCAGGGGGGCAGAGCTAGGGCACAGGTAGTGGAATTATTTACAATTTTGCCCTAAGAATCTGACCCTCCTTCTATGTAGAATTCTTCAGACAACATAAGCTGAGAGAATTCTTCAAGCCACATGTAGTTTGGAAAGTTGTCCAGGAGAAACCATTTCCGGAGGAAGTCCCTGCCAATCCGTGCCCATTTCCTATGACGTGTCAACTGCTCCGCATTCAGGTTTAGGAGAAACGGTTGCCTGGCCAATGGCACTATTTGGTCAGGGAGGAGAAGCTTGGATAATTCACTCGCCAAGGGATCCCCACCCCTACTTCTGCAAGGATGACAAGAGTAATCTCGTCTCCAAGGAATTATTCTTTAAAAACCTTCTTCAACAGCATCAGCATATCCACCTTGTCTCCTCCGAGGTCCAGAAGAGATCCTCCGAGGTCCAGAAGAGATGCTAAGAAGTGGGATGTAATGTCCATGTTAACACGGTACCGATTTTCGTTTCGCAGAAACTCTCTACCCAGCACCATCCGCACAACCTCATTGGTGAACGATCCAACCTCATTGCAGACTGATTGGAGGGTTGGGTCTCTAACAGAGCCTAGAAAGGCCCTTTGGTCCTCTGCAGAAATGCTTCTCAAGCGGATGGGAGTGTCCATCTTGAGAAAACAGATTAACAAATTAAACAACCCGAGCCTATAAACCTAAACCAAAGGAAGAATTTAAAATTTTAAATACCGTGAGCTCTAACGTTTTATCTACCAAATGGAAAAGGCTAATTGAAGATGAAAGAAGAAGAGATTGTATATAAATAGTTGAAGCTCTTGATTGTAATAATTACTTCTTTAACAGTATTAATTGCTATAAATTTTTTTAAATCTTTCGTATCTCTGCAAATCTTTCCCATAAATGCACTATGGTGTGAAAATGGAAATAGCTATAAACCAGTACCAAATTGGCAAGTATCACATTGGAAGTCATGGGGACAAAGTGGATTGCAATTAGTGAAAAGATATATATTAAATAAATGAAATTATCGATCGTGATTCGTGACATTTGATACGTGTCTATTGAATCCAATTCCATTCCGGGCACTTTCTAGTGAGCTATGTTCTCTTCAGAAAATTGGGCCAAAATAAAACTTCAGCCATTGATTACGATCATCGAACGGTTTAAAATTATTGATAGATTTTAGGTATGTGTCACCCTTCACGTGTCAAAGAGGTCGTGCTTATTGATACATCGTGTAGAGTCCAGACTCAATGTATTATGTGATGTGATGTGATGTGCCTTGTCTATTAATGGTAATGAATTCATGAAATCACCAATAAATTATATATTTTTCCATAAATAACAAAATATTCGCCAAAACAAATTAAATAATTCTCAAGCGGTGCATAAAAATCGCCAATACATTTAAATAATTTTCAAGCGGTGGATAAAAATTGCCAATACATTTAAATAATTTTTCCTTCGGAGTAAAAATTTTCACTCATACAATTATATATTTCTTCCTTTTAACAAAAATTATTCGCCTCCCACAATAAATATTTTCCCCATAGAACAAGGTATTATTCGCCATAAATTTATGGAATTTTCGTACCCTAGAAAAAAATTGCCAATACAAAATAATTATTTTCCCCATTTAAAAAAAAAATTTCACCATCGATATGAAAATTTCCCCCCGAAAATAAGGTCTGAGTCGCTAGGATTTTACACAGTTGCCCAGGGGGTGGTTTCTTAAAGTTATCCCTGCAATTGATGACTCTTGGAAGAGTTTGTTCGCTTCCCCTTTGAACATCCAACCCATAACTTCTTCAAAACTGTCAGTTGATCTTTCTAAGGTTGATCTAGTACAAAAATATCAATTAGAGAAGCTTTTCTATCTTCTTCCAGACAAGAATTTATAGGTGAATCATAAAAGAAAGATAAAATTATTGAAGAATTACTTACTGCACTTCATGTTGCTATGCCTAAATGTGAATTAGATCCAGTTACTCCCAATGTTGATAAATGCAAAGTGTTAATTAGTTCCTTGAAAAATAACTTAGATAAATTGAAAGAAAAATATGAGAAAGACAAAGAAGAAGAAAAAGAGAAACTATTACAAGAGCTTAAAGGTAAATGTGAGAGTACTCATCTACATCTCTCCAAAGTCATCTCTCAAGGTCAATCATATTTTTCAATTAGGAATATTCTCATACAGTCTTCAGTGCCTAGACGCCACACAAAGTATTAAAGATGAAATGAACATTATTGAAGATAAAATCGACTAGACCTATGCCAACTGTTGGACATTGCTGCTACTAGGATATGTTTTTGTCATTGATGTCAACACATTCCTTCTTTGGTTATTGCAAACTATTTTAGTGGGATTATGGTTTAGTGTATGGAGTATATATTATATCATTATATTCCTTTGTATTGGTTTTGGTGAGCTAGAAAGCTTAATTGATCATATCAGATGATCCGGTTTTGTAGTTTGTTTTTTTGATCAGTGCTTTGTAGAGTTCAGTATTTCCTCCGATATATTCTAGTGTGATTAGCTCTTGATCTGATATTTTTGGATATTGTTTGGGATGGTCTTGTGTATCTTCATTTCAGATGGTTCGTGATTTGGTGCTCTACAAGTTATCTTTTCTTCATGACATTTGTTCGCTCCAACAAGAAGAATAATAACTCTAGTTGAAGTCTCAACCTGAAGTTTGGACATTCACTTTGTGAAGTTACTATTTCCATGGCTAGTGTTCATTTGATTGTCAACCCAAGGACGTAATACATGAAATGGGTCTGCACTATATATACACTAAGTTCCTGCAATAGCTACCCTGCATTACTACAACAACTAATATCTATGCGGAAAAGGTAAGCAAGAATTGAAACTATTGAAAGGCTATAGAAAAACTTCTGCATTAACATAAATTCATTCAAGAAATACTGGCTAAGTTCAATGCTGCCAAACAGGAATTACTCTATTTTGGTTTGGTTGCAGGAACAATCAATGGATCTGATTCCAATGGCTGCAGGAACAATCAATGCAAGAACGTCTACTATAGCTAAAGAAGAAAACTAATTTTAACAAAGGCACGGGAACACTCACCAAGTGGGCCCCCTTGGGTGAGTGCTTCCAGGCTTCCCAAAACAACTCTAAGTGCTCAGAATAACATATCTTTATTCATTGTTCTTCGAAAGTCATTACATGATTTAGAATAAAAAGAAACTCAAAACACTTGTTACTTTATTTCTAAAATCCTCTGCTCTTCTTCTTCTCTTTTCTTTTCTCTCACCTTCAAAAAGAGATAAAGACCTTTATTTAAAAGAAAACAACTACTTCCTACAACATAGATCACGCTGATAAGAAGAGGCAGATAACTAACGAAGAAAGGAAACAACTGGAGTTAAGTCAATAATAATGTGGATCTAAACTGAACCACATTCATAACATATCATGGCAGTATTTACAACACTAATGTCCACTTGAGTAAGACATCAGTAGGCATTGCACGATTACTTTTCCTCTGTCATTCCTTATGCTCATCAATATTTTTGTTGTTTCGATCTTTCAGTCACCTTCTTGAATACCTCTTTTTGCAACTGCTGTGACAGGAGAGCTTCCACCGCAACATCATTTTATTCCCTGCAATTCAAAAGAAAGAACATACACATCTATTTTAATTAATCAAAACATCTATTAATTTCACACATGATATTGCCTAAGACAATCTATATGGCAACAGGAATGAATAACATGGCTACAAGAATAAACTGGCAAAGGCAAAACATGTTTTAATAGGTTCAGGCTAACATCTGAAATACATATAGTTAACCTTTGATATATCATTACTATCATGTAAATCAAAATATGAGAAAAACTTAAGAGTTCTGGGGATAAAAATATGCTAATGCCTCAGCTCATCATGTCCCCCAACTTAAGGTCTTGTTGATCCTCCAACAAGAGGAAAATTCTTGATTCTGGCACTAACTCTTAAGTCACCAACGGTTCCTTGACCTGTTCCTCCTGAGGATAAATTCCAATAAAACCCCTTCATCTTTTCTAGCTTGGACCATCTAGCCTCCTCTGTTACTGCTTCATAGGGCTGATCTATAACCTTACATCCCAAATATGGCCACATAAGTATAGGGAGCTAAAAGATCAAAGGTAACTTGTTATTGGTTTTCATCCTACCCAGTTGGCTATATTTAGGGGCTCTTTGCATAGTTGCATGAAAATTTGGTAGTGAATGATGTTCTCCTTGTTTCAATTCTTTTGGCAAATTATTCCAGTGCTGAGTTAGGCCATCAACTCAGCTGCACTTTCATTTTGAACTAAATGCTCATATGCTTGGAATATTTCTTCCCTCATTGGCAACACTTGATTCCTCACATCTTGCCTTACTAATAGCTTCTGTCATTCATAATACAGAACTCTTGGCTCTTTTGCTTCCTTCCTCAGTGGCAATGGACAATCAAATTCAATATCCCTGTGTTCTGGCATGTGCTCCCATGCTGATCTCATTCTGAATCCATGACATTAAGGCTTTATGTGGATATCACCAATGTATAATAAGGGATTCCACTCACTATCAGAAGTTACAACATAGTTATGCAAGTAAAGTTCACACAATAAATTTTTCACACCTACTAGGGAAGTTTGATAGGTATCATAAAATTCCTCAGGGGTTTCTAAAGAAGGGCTAAGGTCCCTAATAATGTGGTTTAATTTAAAATTTAAATACCGATCTTTCAAATGCAGAGCATAAACTCTTGGCAGTGCCCTACATTGCATCAACTCGGGGACCATACTAGTGATTGTATCAACTTTGGCTTCTAATTTTTCAATTTTATTATCCCTTTTTTCAATTTCCTTCTATTTTTTGTCAATAATTCCCTATAATATAGTCCTCTCTATCTCCCACTGCCTATAAAATTTTAATGCAATAGATAAACTACTAAGGGATGATGGAGGTCTAATAGTTGTTACCTTAGGACGTGGAATTTCTTCAACAGGTTCCTCAAGCTGTTCTGCAACATATGCCAGATTTGAAAGTTTGTCAACATAATCCTCCTTCTAAATTTCAACCTCTGTTGGGCTCTCTTCTTCTGATGCTTCCACCAAAATAACCTCTGTTGCATCACCTGCTAGATGGACTTTTTGGGTACTACTCTGAGTTCTTCTTGCATAAACCTTTGGAGTGGCTACAGGAACGGTCTCTACTTGTGGCTTTGTTGTAGGAGTATTTCTCTTTGGTGTACGCCTCTTAGCTGTAGGGGAAACTTGAGTTGCCTACGGTTGAACCATAGGTTCATCATCTTCATTAACTACTTCTAATTCCTTCCCTTTTCTTTTAGAAGATGTCGCTTCTCTTTGAAAAGAAGTGGAGGGCTGCTCAATGCTTATCTCAACCATCTCTTCCTCCATAATAGTCACAGCTCCTTCGGTGATGAGAGATTCATTCCCTGCAGAATTCATAGGAGAAGAGGGTTCTCCCATAACCTCCTTTTCAACCGCTAACTCATCTGCCACAGGAGAATCTTCAACCCTAAACTGCAATATGTCTTCAAATACCCCCCATTACATCTGTGAAACATCCCTAAGAGAACGTTCTACCAACAATTTTATCAAACCATGATGGCTAATAGAACGATTTCCATTCTTTCATGTTTCTTTGGCACTTGTGGAAATGAGGTGATATAAAAAGTTTGGAACATTCACTCTCCAGCCATGCCATAAATGACTAAGCAATTTGAAATGGGGTGAATGTAAATTTGAATACCTCCCTTTGCAAGTAATGTACTTCATTACATACAAGGCCACCTGGGGCCATTCTACTGGAAGGGATACCCTTCTGGTTCCTTGCTTGTCCACTATTAGAGGTCCATCTATGGGGAGTGTAAATTTTGCTTTGGCGCTTCTAGCATCCTTCGATTTAGGAAACAACTCTCCTTCCTGCAACAACCCCGTAACCTCAGCTATTCGCTGCTCTGTAGCAATGACCCTTAATCCTTTAACAATAGCCTTCCCTTCATTGAATGAATGCATAAACTCAGAGGCAATTTCCTCATTATAATCTATTATTTTCAAAAAGTAGACAATCCAACCATGCAATCGGAAATAATACTCACAAAGAGCATCCTGTAGCAACGCATCATGGATTATTGGTTCATGGCGGATAGGATCTCCACCCATGTCTCTCTATTAATGTAGAAATCTCTGCAACTAAGAAACGAAGAACCAAAATACTCTACAGACTGAAAATTGAAACTTCCTTACCTATTTTCAAATTTGGTGGCAGAATTCATTACTTCCTCATACCAAAAAAAATCTCATTAAAAGAATGATAGCAAGCAATCAAATCAAGGTCCTGGAAAGGACGAATAATTACCAATTTTGGAAATTGAACCATAAAACACCCTCCCAACTTATTTTGGCACATGTCCACACATGTGGGAGGGATTTAGGGAAGTGTACGCGGATTTAGCAAAGACAATAATCATAATGAAATCATAAATGCCTATTTAAAAAAAATAAAATATGTACATACTTGCAGTCATGCGAAAAGAATGGAGAAATGAAATGATTTGACATGAATGAAATGATAGATAAAGAAATGAGATGGGATGACGTGGATGGAAAATTTATTTATGGAGAATAATATTTCCATAAGACATGGAAATATCATTATGAAATGACGCTTGGAGAATTATGAAGTGGCAAGTATGTTCTCTGCAGAGGCTGCAGGAACCTTACCTCGAATACTTTCTTCTATTACAGTAGGAACTTGCCCAGTTGCTGCAGGAACCTGTGTTTGATCTTTCTTGGTGAATTGTTGCAGGAATTCTTCTTTGGTGGTAGGCTTATGATAAAGACGCAATCTATGACCATTTACTAAAAGCTTGAACCGAAGTGGGTCAATTATGGTCAAACGAATAGCTCCATTATTGAAAACTTCCTCTATCTCATATGGAACTAACCATCTAGTTTGCAGCTTTCCCATAGTATCTTTATATCTTGAGTCATACAACAGTGCCCAGTCACCTCCTTTGAATTTCTTCTCCTTGATGTATTTATCATGCCACTTGGCTCTTTGATTTTGAATAAGTTCTGTCTATTGGACAACCATTTTTCTCCACTCATCCAAAGCATTCAATTGTTGAATACGATCTCTTTGTGCTTCAGAAAGTGTCATATTTAATTGCAAAGTTATCCTCAGAGTTTTATGCTCAAACTCAATAGGCATCATTGCTGCTTTTCCATACACCATCTCAAAAGGTGTAAAACCAATTGGTGTCTTTCAAGTTGTTCTATACGTCCAAATTGCTTTTGAAAGTATGTGAGACCAGTCTTTTTTATGAACAACCATTGTTTTGGTAAGAATAGCCTCTAACTCTCTATTTGTGACCTCTACTTGTCCATTGGCTTGTGGATGATATGGGGTAGATTTTATGTGCCTTATATTGTATTCATCGACCAAGACTGCAATCAATGTAGAAGTAAATTGTGGTCCTTGGTTTGATACAATTTCTCTTGGTACTCCATATCTTGTAAATATATCCTCATAAAGGAACTCAACCACCTTATTATCTCTTGCATGCGTCATGGCTCAAGCTTCCACCCACTTGGTTACATAATCAGTACATACCAAATGTAAGATTTTCCATTAGAAGGGGGATCAATTGGACCAACAAAATCTAATCCCCATTTATCAAACAATGCAACCAATATTTGTGGATACAATGGCATCTCACCAGATTTAGTAGGTCTCCCCATGCGCTGACATCTGTCACATTTCCTTGTATATTATGTTGCATCCTTATATAATATCGACCAATAATATCCTGTGTTCAGTATTTTTAGTGTTGTTCTCTTAGCAGCAAAATGTCCTCCACATGGCTCATCATGACATGCATGCAGGATATCATATGTTTCATCTTCTCTTACACATATTCTCATGACTTGGTCAAGTCCAGTATAAAACAAACAATCAACAATCTATGAGAAATTAAAGCTTTTCTCAACTAGCAACCTTCTTTCTTTAGGAGAGAAATGAACTGGCATTTTAGAAGTAGCTAAATAATTGGCAATATCAGCATACCAGGGAGTGTGGGCTTGTATAAGGAATAGATATTCATCTAGAAAAGCATCATTTATAGTTGTAGGATCTTCCTGCAATTGAAGCCTTGAAAGATGATCTTCAACCACATTGGACTTTCCCAGTTTATCAATAACTGTGATATCAAATTTCTGCATCAATAGTAACCAATGAGCTAATCTACCAGTAATTAAAGGCTTATTCATTAGATATCTGATTGCAGTATGATTAGTGTGTACAAATATAGGCTATCATGTTATGTAGTGCCTGAATTTGTTTAGTTCATATATGATTGATAACATTTCTTTTTCAGTGACTGTGTAATTTAACTCTAGCCCCTGCAAGTTCTTGCTGATATAATATATTGCACTCTCCAGCCTATCATCCTCCTCTCCTAAAATTGCTCCTAGTGCATAATCAGATGCATCCATATAAATTTAAAATGGTAAAGACCAATTCAGACCTTTAAGAACTGGTGCTTGGGTCAAAGCTTGCTTGAGATTTAAGAAAGCTTCATTGCATGAAGAAGTCCATTTAAATTCCATATCCTTGGTAAGCAGAGAATATAAGGGACTTGCAATTTTGCTGAAATCTTTGATAAACCTAATATAATATCGAACATGACCAAGAAAACATCTGACATCCTTCTGCCTTACTGGTGCAGTGATATTTTGAATAACTTCAATTTTTGTTGGGTCAACCTGTATTCCTTTTATAGAGATATGATGACCAAGGACTATACCTTCTTGCATCATCATGAAGTGCTTCTCATTGTTTAATGATAAATTATAGTCTTCACACAATTGCAAAACTTTCTTCAGGTTCTCTAATGCTTCTTCAAATTCAGAACCATAAGTTGTAAATTCATCCATATAAATTTCCATGATGTCTTGGGAAATATCTGAAAAATATGCTTATCACTGCTCTTTGAAAAGTGGCTGGAGCATTACATAATCCAAAAGGAAGAACAAAATATGCATATGTTCCCCAAGGACAAGTAAATGTAGTCTTCTCTTGATCCTTTGGGGCAATTTGAATTTGGTTGTAGCCACTGAATCCATCAAGAAATGAGAGGTATCTCTTCCCATCCAAAGAGTCTAATACCTGATCCACAAATGGCAATGGAAAATGATCTTTTCTGGTTGCTAAGTTCAAGGCACTGTAATCAACACATACTCTCCATTTTCCTCCTTTCTTAGGAACTATTACCAAAGGTGATACCCATTGACTATCACATATAGGATAGATAAACCTAACTTTTAACAACTTCTGCAATTCCTCTTTAACTATTTCTTTTAATGTAAGATTGATTCTTCTTTGTGGCTATCTAAGTGGGCTATAGTCTTCTTTTATGTAGATACGGTGGGTACAAACTATTGGATCGATTCCATGCATATCCTTGTAGTCACATACAAAGGCATGTTTATGACATTTGAGCAAGTCCATAAGTGCCACTTTTTGAGTTTTTGCAAGATAACTGTTGATATTCAAATATTTATTCAAATCAACTTCTATTTTGATAGTAAGATCAATCTGGGATATATTAGAAAAAAGAGAAGTAGAGACTTCTGGTGGCAACAAAGTATGCAATATATCAGTGGCTGCAGGAAAGTTTGAGTCTGCAATATTTGATACTAACTCCTTCAATTGTTGTTCTTGTCTTAACTCATTTGTTAGAATTTTATAAAGAATTGAGTCTTCATCATGGAATTGAATGAATTATCCTCTATTAATCATCATAAGGTGATTAATAGAGTCAACTCTTTCAGATTCTTCTCCCAAATTAGGTCAAACGGCTTGTTGATCAAACTGGGGCTGGGCAAGCCAAGGTCTTCCCAAAATTACCGGATATCCTCCTAATGTTGCCTTTGGAGACAAGATCATAAAGTCTGCAGGGTATTCCCAGGAATCCAAAGTAATAACTGTATCTTCAACCATACCATCAGGTCGAACTGTAGAGCTATTAGCAAGTTGTAGGACTATAGGTGTAGGTCCGAGACTATTGATTTCAAGACGCTACATTACTTCTCTTGTCATAACATTAATGGCTGCCCCTAAATCAACCAAAACATTCTTTATCTGAGTGCCATTAATGACTATATTCACAACAAGACTACCAGGATCAGAGTACTTAGAAATTGAAACTTTCCCTAGCATAATATCTGGCAGTTGACCCATTACAGGCACTGTTTGTGGATCTTTCTTCTTTTTGCAAGTTTTTTTAAGACATGCTTCCTTAAGTGCCTTACTGTATATAGGAACATCTTTTATTGCTTGTAACAATGGGATTTTAATACATACATGTTTCAGTTGATCTATAATATCAAAACCTTGCTCTTGTTCTGTAAGAACCTCTTTTTCTTGCAATCTCTGGGGAAATAGGGGTAGTCTCTGTTTCTGAGGTATTGTGGCTATTGGGCTAGAGATTTATTGTTCTTTAGGCATTTCAATTATAACTGGAGGAGATGGATTAGGCAGATTTATCCTGGATCTGAGGTGAATATCACTTATAGATAAAGAATAGGTTGGGTATTGATTAGGATAAGCTGATTAAACTTGTTGTTGTTGCTAAGATTTAATATTAGGATTTGGCATTGGCTGAGTAGGAAACTATGTAGTTTTAGGTGGAACAACAGTGGCTATAGGGGGGCATTATTGCAGGTGGTTGTGGCTACTGACTAGGTTGTTGATATCCAAAAGATTGATTAGTCCATGGTTGACTCCCCCTCCATTGAGGAGTAGGTTGTCAATTCCCTTGAAATTGGTGCCCTTGCGCCTAAGGCAGAGACCAATTTCCTTGTGGTTGCTGCCACTGTGGAATTTGACTAGCAAAATGCTGCCCTTGGCCTTGAAGACCATACCTGTTTGGATAACTACCAGAATTTTGAGCATATGGTGACTGCCATTGATTATTTAGTACATAAGAATTTCCACTATAACTAGAAAAAGAAAGTGGATAAGGTGGCATACCTTGTCTTTGTATATTTGGCCTTCTTTGAGAAACATAAAAAACTTGTTCATCATCACCTTGTATTGGCTTGAAGTCAGGAACTTCAAGATTTGCAACCATTTTACACTTGCAGTCTTTTTTCCTTTGTCTACAATGAGGGCAGATTTTTGCAAGAAATGCATCAGCTTCTTCATGCTTCTTCTTAGCTGAGAGTGTATCCAACTGAGTAGCCATATTGTTTATGATATCCTCCTTAAATTCCTTCAACAAATGGCTAAGTTCCATTCTAGAAACTCCAGTACTAGATGTTGTTGAAGGAACTCCTGGCTTGAAACGCCTGGTTTTTTTTTAAGCTGATCTAGAATACTTCTTACAAATTTGTCCTATTTCATTCCATGTAGATTGTGTAATGTCACCTCCTCCCATAAGATCCAAAGCATTGGTGCATTCATAACCGATTCCCCTTAAAAATATCAGCTTGAGGGAATCTTCATTTAGAGTGCTATGCTTGGACTTTTTGACACTAAACATAAACCTTTCCAGATAATCTTTAAGACTCTCATCTTCTTTCTATGTCACTCTAAAAATATCATCCCCATGGTGATCAGTGCCTCTACAATAATCTTTATATTTTGCAAGAAACAATCATTTCATCTCGTCCCATGTATTGATTGTGCTACTACCCAAGCTCATAAAGCATCTTAAAGATGATTCTTTCAAAGTGGCAAGAAATATTTTGAGTCTATGGGCATCTGTAGTATAATCAAAACTCCTACAGAGAACATCAAACTCAAACAGAAATGTGTCTGGATCCTCTGTCACTAATCCATAGAATTTAGGGAGGGAAGAAGCCAAAATGTTCTTTAGATTAGCATTATCATGTTGATCAAGGATGGGAAACTCAAATGTTGGGTCCAAAGGTGGGGGTGGATTATTCCCACCAGGAGGTGGGTTTCCTTGCATTGGACTTGTGGGGGGAGTTACTAAATGAAATTCTCCTTCTGGTGGTCCAAAAAGGAAATGAAGGCTGCCTTCGGGAAATTCAGATTCAGGGTGGTTCAAGTTCTCTGGGGTTTGATAAAGTTTAGCAAAAGGATTTATATCTGGGGAATCAATTTCTGCATGATTAGGATGACTCGGTATAAATCTACCTAGAAGATCTCTTCTTCGCCTATGCATGCAGGTTCATACAATTTTTAGGAAAAAAAATTAGGTATGTCAAAAAAAAAAAAATAACTGAAAACTGAAGAGGTAATAACCATAACATGTTCTTAGTCTGACACAATCCCTGACAATTATGCCAAAAATGTTCACTCCAACAATAAGAATAATAACTCTAGAAGAAGACTCAACCCCAAGTTTGGACATTCACTTTGTGAAGTTACTATTTCCATGGCTAGTGTTCATTTGATTGTCAACCCAAGGACGTAATACTTGAAATGGGTCTGCACTATATATACACTAAGTTCCTGCAATAGCTACCCTGCATTACTGTAGCAACTAACATCTATGTGGAAAAGGTAAACAAGAATTGAAACTAATGAAAGGCTACAATGAAACTTCTACATTAACATAAATTAATTCAAGAAATACTGGCTAAGTTCAATGCTACCAAACAGGAATTACTCTATTTTGGTTTGGTTGCAGGAACAATCAATGGATCTGATTCCAATGGCTGCAGGAACAATCAATGCAAGAACGTCTACTATAGCTAAAGAAGAAAACTAATTTTAACAAAGGCCCGGGAACACTCACCAAGTGGGCCCCCTTGGGTGAGTGCTTCCAGGCTTCCCAAAACAACTCTAAGTGCTCGGAATAACATATCTTTATTCATTGTTCTTCGAAAGTCATTACATGATTCAGAATAAAAAGAAACTCAAAACACTTGTAACTTTATTTCTAATATCCTATGCTCTTCTTCTTCTCTTTTCTTTTCTCTCACCTCTAAAAAGAGATAAATACCTTTATTTAAAAGAAAACAACTACTTCCTACAACATAGATCACGTCGATAAGAAGAGGTAGATAACTAACCAAGAAAGGAAACAACTAGAGTTATGTCACTGATAATGTGGATCTAAACAGAACCACAGTCATAACATATCATGGTGGTATTTACAACACTAATATCCACTTGAGTAAGACATCAATAAGCATTGCATGATAACTTTTCCTCTGTCATTCCTTATGCTCATCAACATTTTTACTGTTACGATCTTTTAGTCACCTCCTTGAATATCTCTTTCTACAACTGGCGTGACAGGAGAGCTTCCACTGCAACATCATTTTATTCCTTGCAATTCAAAAGAAAGAACATACACATATATTTTAATTAATCAAAACATCTATTAATTTCACACGTGATATTGCCAAAGACAATCCGCATGGCAACAGGAATGAATAACATGGCTGCAGGAATAAACTGGCAAAGGCAAAACATGTTTTAATAGGTTTAGGCTAACATCAGAAATACATATAGTCAACCTTTGATACATCACTACTATCATGTAAATCAAAATATGAGAAAAAATTAAGAGTTCTAGGGATAAAAATATGCTAATGTCTCAACTCATCAACAGTTGTTGTTGTTTGAGTATTCTTGAGGTTTAAATGTTGACAAATGAAGATTTGATAAGTGGTGTTGGTGCAGCTGTTATTGGTGATTCTAACATGCTTTCAGGTGTTTCCTAATTGTGTCCTATTTTTCTAAATGATCCACATTGATCATTGTGCAAGTTGATGGTGATTTTGCTGAATCAGTGATGTTCTTTGTGTTATGCAGTTTTCTTGGTGGTGTAGCGTGTTGCAGTTGATCTTGGCATGATTTTCGGTGGTGTTGAGTGTTTGGAGATTTGAGTTAGGTCTATTTTATGACATGTAAATCATTATATTGGTCTGGTGGTCGATCTTTGTATCCTGTGATGTAATTTTTGTAATTGTGAGTTGAAGGTTTAGCTGACCTTGTTGTCAAGGTTGATGAATTGTATAAATAAGTGATATAGTCATGCAAATTAGGTATCAAGGTTGTGTCTGCATTATCAGAGAATGGTGTATGTGCGATCAAGTGATTCATCCTTTGACATTGTACTAAGAAAAGATTGGTGTTGCAAAGAAGACAATTGTGCTTAATCAAAACTATCATCAGGCATTTTGAGATGCTATAATTGCAGTTCATTCTTTCTAGATTATAGTCTGAATCTTGTTGTAAGTCAGTAAGACTTCCCTGAGGGTTGTAGACTTCCAGGTCATTATATTTTGAGTAGTGAGCTCTAGGAAATGTGCCTAAATGCATGTGCATTCCCCATTGTAATATTTTCACATACTACAACAGAGTATAATCTTATTGTGGCTAGGTTCTCACAATGGTTTTTCCCTTAACCGGGTTTTCCACATCAAAATATTGGTATTGTGTGTTGTGTTATCAATTTTCTTATCTTTGTTGTTGCTGCAGTTTATCAAATCTATTTTGTGATTAAGTTTGTAGATCCAGTGAAAATTGATTCACCCCCCTCTCAGTTTTCCCTCATTGTTGTTGCCAACAATTGGTATTAGAGAAAGATCCTCCGAAAGAAGCTTAACCGCTTGAGGAGATCCGCGATGACAACTAGAACTGGAGGTGTTATCTTTAAGAAGGAGAGTTTGAGATCTGGTGGTAGTAACTATGCTATATGGAAGAACCAGATGGAAGTGCACTTGAGATGTCTTGGAGAAGATTATTGGAAAATTACAAAGAATGCCTATTCTGCTCCTCCGAATGGATCAGTTATTGCTGATGAGATCAAGGAAGATGAACATAACATTAGAGCAAAGGAAGCATTGTTGAGCGCCCTAATTGACTCATAAATGAAAAATGTGATGGGACTTCAGACCACACATGAGATCTGGGAGAAGCTTGAAACCCTGTATGAAGGATATAAACAAGTGAAAGTTTCTAAGTTGCAGAGTTTGAAAAGAAAATATGAGATGTCTGAAGATGGGAGAAGATGAGAACATAAATACCTTTATGGCTAAGGTGAATGGTCTTTTCCTAGGTATCAGATGTGCCGATGGAACCCTCAAAGAAGATGAAATTGTTTCCAAGGTGCTGAGATCTTTGCCTCCTTATAAACATAAGGTAGCTTCTATTGATGAGATTTGGAGTGTGACAATAGTAACAAGAGATATGCTAGTTGGAAAGATTGTTTCTTTTGAGCTGAGCAAATTTGGTGAATCACATGGAAAGTCTAAGACAATATTTAGAGCATCTGTATTTAGAAAGAAGTATGAATGCAAAATATCTAGATATGAAAGAGAAATGAGAGATATGGAAGAGCAAGAAAGAGAACTAGATGAGCTTGAAGCATTGATTGCTCGAAGATTACCTAAGGGAGCTGGTAAGTATGATGGAAAATTGCCTTTGAAATGTTTCTCTTGTAATAAGATAGGACATTTTGCTTCTATATGCCCGAAGAGAATGGCTAAATATGATAGACATGATAAATTTGATAAGCATGATAGAAATGATAAATATGAGAAGCATGAGAAGTATGATAAGCCTTACAAGTCTAACATGAAGTATAAGCATTAGAAGAACCACCGCTATGCTACTGATGAAGGTGTTATAGATGAAGAATCATAAGGAGATGAAATTGTGTTTCTTTTCATTAAGGAAGATAGACCGATACATGTTGCTTCCACTAGCTGCACTATTGAGGAAAAAGCTTTAGCTACTAAAGTTGAAGAAAAAGATGAATGGGTAATTGACAGTGGTTGTTCACATCATATAACGAGTGATAAAAGGAAATTTGTGAGTATGGAAAGGTATGATGGTGGAATAGTGAGATTTGGAGATGACAAAGCCTGTGTGATCCGTGGTAGATGTTCTATTTCCTTTAATGGTAAGCATAACATTGATGATGTCTTGTATGTTGAAGGTTTGAAGCATAATCTTTGAGTGTTGGATAGATGGTTGAAATAGGTTATGATTTACAATTCAAGAATGGTAAATGCAAGATCCTAAATGCCTCTGGTATAGAGATTGCATCTATAACTAAGACTAAGGGTAATATCTTTCATTTGAATGCTGGTGAGAAAAGTTGCTTGATTGCTCAGATTGATGAAAGTTGGTTGTGGAATAGGAGAATGTGTCATGTTAATTTTGATTCATGATTAAGATCAGTTCTATTCAAGATGTTAGATATATGCCTAAGATTGTTAAGCTTGTTAATATGGTATGTAAGGAATGTCAATTGGGTAAGCAAACAAGAATTTCTTTCAAGAGAAAATAGTATACATCTGATGGATTTCTAGATCTTGGGCATACTGACCTATGTGGACCTACAAATGTTAGAAGTGTGTAGGGAGATATATATTTTATTATGCTAATTGATGATTATTCCAGGATGATGTGGGTTGTCTTTTTGAAGGAGAAATATGAAGCATTAGACAAATTCAATATATTCAAAGAAAAGGTTGAGACTGAGTCCATATTGAAGGTGAAATGTCTGAGATCTGACAGAGGTGGTGAATTTTGTTCTGGTGAGTTTAATTCATTCTACGAGAAACATGTGATTAGAAGACAATTATTTGCTCCTAGAACCCCTCGGTGGAATGGAGTTGTTGAAAGGAAGAACATGACTATCTTGGATGCTGCAAGGACTATTTTGATTGAAGGAAATGTTCTGAAGATCTAATGGAGAGAAGCTATTAGCACTGATGTTTACACATTCAATCAAGTTCATATTATAAATGATACCAGTAGGACTCCTTATGAGCTATGGTTTGGTCATGTTCCTACTATGAGATATTTTAAAATATTTGGTAGCAAGTGTTATATCAAGAGAGATGAGGATATAGGAAAGTTTGATGCAAGAATTGATGGAGGAATTTTCTTGGGATATTCAACAAAGAGCAAAGCCTACTGGTGCTACAATAAGAGACTGAGAAAGATAGTGGAAACTGCAAATGTGAAGGTTGATGAGGATTATAAAAAATAAATCAAAGCTTGCAGATATGATGATGGTCAACATGTTGCTCTAAATCCTATTCAGATTGAGGAACTGAAGAATATTGATCTGGTAGAGACTGTTAATTCGGATGTTGTTGTTGTCGGTGGAGAGGTGCAGGTACCTGAAAATTAGAACAATCAGAAGACTCTGAGGTATGTAAGATTGAATCATTTAGAAAATCAGATTATTGATGATAAAAATAAAGGTGTGATGACCAGAATAAGGTTAGTTGCTGAAGAGGTATGTTTGATTTCTAAATTTGAACCTAAAGATGTTGTTGAGGCTTGCAAAGATGAAAACTGGATGAGAGATATGGAAGAAGAATTAGATCAGTTTTAAAAGAATAACACATGGGAGCTTGTGCCTATACCTAAGGATAAGAATGTGGTTGGTACTAAATGGGTATTCAAGAATAAATTGAATGAAGATGGTGAAGTTGTCAGAAATAAAGCAAGACTGGTATGCAAAGGATACTCACAGAAAGAAGGGATTGATTATGAGGAGACTTTTTCTCCAGTAGCCAGACTTGAAGTTGTTAGACTATTGCTTGCATATGCTGCCTATAAATATTTTAAGGTATATTAGATGGATATCAAGTCAGCCTTTTTGAATGATGATCTTGAGGAAAAAGTCTACATTGAGCAACTTGATAGATTTTCATTATCAGATGATGGAGACATGGTATGTAAACTAAAGAAAGCTCTTTATGGATTGAAACACGCCCCTAGAGCTTGGTATGCTAGATTGGATAAGTACTTGTTGAAATTGGGATTTAATAAAGGAATTGCTCATAGTAATCTGTATTTTAAGATTGGGAATGATAACATCTTAATTGTTGAAGTCTTTGTTGATGATATTATCTTTGGAGGTGGTGATAACTTAAGCATGAAGTTTGTCAGTGATATGAAGAAAGAATTTGAGATGTCTATGATAGGAGAAATGAAAGTTTTCTTAGGTTTGTAGATTTCATAGATTGGAAAAGGTATTTTTATATCTCAAACTAAATATGTGAAGGAATTGCAGAAGAAGTTTGGGTTAGATAACTCCAAACCGGTTGGAACTCCTATGGTGACTGCTTACAAATTATCTAAGAATGATGAATCTTTGAGAGCTAATCAGAGTTTGTATAGATCTATGGTTGGTGGACTACAATATCTTACTCAAAATAGGCCGAACATTATGCATGTTGTGTGCATGGCTACTAGATATCAAGCTGATCCGAAAGAGAGTCATTTCATTGTTGTGAAGAGAATATTCAGATACTTGAAGGGAACTGTGGATTATGGTTTGTGGTATCTGAGTAATGATGATTTCATGTTGTGTGCTTACACTGATGCTGATTGGGCTAGTGATGTTGATGACTAGAAGAGTACATCCGGTGGTGCTTTCTTTTTGGGTAAGAAACTGGTTTCATGGGCTAGTAAGAAACAAGATTCAGTGTCCTTATCTACTTCTGAAGATGAGTATATTGTTGTTGCAGGTAGCTGCACTCGGGTGGTTTGGATGAAGAAAATATTGAAAGATATTAGAGTTATTTATGATTAGCCTACTATCATATACTGTGATAATTCTAGTGCTATTAACATGTCAAAGAATCTGGTGCAACATTCAAAAACTAAACATGTGTCAATCAAATATCATTACTTGAGAGAAAAAGTTAGTGAAGAGGAAGTGAAGCTATAATATGTGTCTACAAAGGAAAAAATTGTTGATATTTTCACTAAGCCTTTGCCTACAGATACATTTGTCAATTTGAGAGACAAGTTAGGGGTATCCACCCCTCCTAATGAGAACTAGATCCATTGAGTTGCATCAATCTGGTGGACTTCACAGTCTTATCTCTTTATCCGGATTGATGAGTTGGTGCTTCTATTCTGGTGGATTAGTTTGGTTATGTGTTTTAAAGGGGGAGAGAATGATGTTTTGTTCATCTAAGGGAGTGAGTTTTTTTTTTGTTTTGAGATATTTGGCATTGTTGTCAAAGGGGGAGAGAAGCATGTGAAAAACTATTTTATTTGCTTGATCTTAGGGGGAGTTTATTGGAGTTATTTTATTTCTTTTCATTGATTATTTATCACATTCATATGTTGCCATCAATGCCAAAGGGATAGATTGTTGGACATTGTTGCTAGTAGGATATGTTGTTGTCATTGATATTAACATATTCTTGCTCTCGTGATTGTAGATTGGTTTATTGGGATTATGGTTTGGTGTATGGAGTATTTATAGTATCATTATATTCTTTTGTATTGGTTTTGGTGATCCAGAAAGCTTAATTGATCATATCAGATGATCTGGTTTTGGAGTTTGTTTTTCTGATCAGTACTTTGCAGAGTTCAGTATTTCCTCTGGTATATTCGAGAGTGATCAAATATTGATCTGATATTTTGGGATATTGTTTGAGATGGTGTTGTGTATCTTCATTTGAGATGGTTTGTGATTTGGTGCTCCACAAGTTATCTTTTCTTCATGATAGTTGTTGTTGTTTGAGTATTCTTGAGGTTCAGACATTGACAGATGAAGATTTAATAAGTGGTGTTGGTGCAATTGTTAATAGTGATTCTAATGTGCTTGCTGGTGTTTCCTAATTTTATCCTATTTGTCCTGATAATCCATATTGATCATTGTGCAAGTTGATGGTGATTTTGCTGAACCAATGATGATCTTTGTGTTATGCAATTTTCTTGGTGGTGTAGTGTGTTGTGGTTGATCTTGGCATGATTTTTGGTGGTGTTGTGTTTTTGGAGATTTGAATTAGGTCCATGTTATGACATGTAAATAATTATATTGGTCTGGTGGTCGATCTTTGTATCGTGTGATGTAATTTTTGTAATTGTGAGTTGAGGGTGTTGGTGCCCAAAACTATAGATTGGAAAACCAAAAGACCTGCCAAATCCTCAAGTAGTCCAATTAGCCTTGGCCAATGAACAGGGACAGTCAAGGACTAGATTCCTCTACACTTTAGGCTCCACTAAACCTAGGTGGGTGTGCCTCTTCCTCTCAAGAACAAAAGAGGTTATTTATAGTGGATTTAAACCTTTTATCAAGTTTACACAACTGGCAAATTATTGTTCTGCAACTATGCTTTATTATGTGCTTTAACTGAATTCTTTGAAAAGAAATGATTGTGAATGTATATTGAAAATGAGATTGCTTTCAGGACTTAAATGAAATCTGCATAGATCAGTTCATATAAGATTTGGGAAGGACATTTCTATCAAGGACCTTGAATGCATACAGATCAAAACCTTAAAAGATCAATAACAGACCAGTGCCTCTATCCGGGGATATATATGACACTTTATGGACAAAATATCTTATCAACTCAAGAGACAATTTCTCATCAACTATGAAGGTTCAGTAAGCGTTACACAAACAATAAGAACTCAATCTTTCACTTAATGCAATGACATGTGATTCACATCATAGAAAATATATAAACGGATTTATCAAGAGGACAAAGATAACTCATCAACACAAAAGTGTACACAATAATTGGAAAAAGAGATAGTGAACCTTGTATATTAATCTTCAAAAAATAATTGCATACATAAGTTGCACTTGTAAATACTTCATTACAGATTGCTTGCACAAAATGATACTTCTTCTTCCTATAGACTTCTCTAAAACAAAATGATATTCAATCCTTATAGTATTATGTTGTTCTTATGACTCTCATCATTCTTTTGTAACATGACAACAATAATAGTATGGAATGAGGCAAATAAAAATACTTGAAAGGGTTTAGAGAAATCAGGTGATTTTAAAACAAGGGCTTCCTTGATGGCTCTTTTGATATTTACAAAAGCTTCAAGAGCTTCATTAGTCCACTTTATTTCAGCACCCTTTTTCAACATTTTAGCAATAGGCTTTATGATTTTAAAGAAATTTGAAACAAACCTTCTCACAAAGTTAATTTGACCAAAGAAAGATTGGATTGCTTTAACAGTTTTTGGAATTTGAATTTTATCAATAGCAGTAATCCTTTCTGGATCAATTCTAACTCCATCTTTTGAGACAATATGACCTAATAATTTTCCTTCAGTAACCCCAAAATGACATTATTTAGGATTCAAAGATATGCCATATTCTAGTGCTCTAATAATTTTTTTCCCCAGATCATCACAATGATTTTCTGCCTTTAGAGTAAGCAGTCATATCATCCTGATACACTACTAAGATACAATCGATCATGCCCTCAAAGGCCACATCCATAGCTCTCTGGAATGTAGCTCTTGCATTTGTTAGTCCAAAAGGCATCCTAACATAAACATAGGTACGTCAACGTGTAGTGAAAGTAGTTTTGAACTTTTCTACTTCTCTAACTTTGACTTGATTATAGCCTGAGAAGCCATCCATCATAGATAACAACTCATTCCCCGGTGACCTTCTGCAACAAAGCTTCCATGTTAGGCAAAGCATAGTTATCTTTCAAATATGAAAAATTTATATTTCTAAAATCTACACATAACCTAATATCACCATTTTTCTTTCTTACTAGTACTAAATTTCATGCTTTTGTCTGAAAGGTTTTGCATTAGGCTTCAAAGGTATTTCATGCTGGAACAAATCTTCCCTGCACGCTTTAAGGTCATCATATGACCAAGCGAAAACATGCCTATACTTCTTCAGCAGATTAATTAATTTTGTTCTGATTTTTGGTGTGAGCTTCCTTCCAATATACACTTCTCTTGGGTTGCTTTCACTTCCCAAGTGTACCTTTTTGACCTCCTCACATCCTCCTGAATTAGGCCTGAAATTCATTACATCTTTATCATCAAACATTCTTTCAAGCTCTATTAATCCTTTTGGGATTTTATTAGTTTTTAGTTGCAATATTTCTTTCCCAAGAACAATTGCTTTGTCATCTTTGTCCTCCACAAGTCTGTTCCAATCAATCCACTGGTGCTCATACTGATCTTCACAAAATATTTTTTTTAGTAAATCCCTGTCATCATCAAAAACTTGCCAGCTTTTACATTATCAGGCACTGACGGTCTGGTCTTAATCTCCACTTGGGTAATGTCATCCAAAGAGATGTCGTTGTGCTTGATAGCCAAGTTCGCCATGAAGTCTGCCCAATTATTGTTGGATCTCTCAGTCCAATTGATGGACAAGGCGTCGAATAATTCAATGTGATCCCAAACTTTGTTCTTGTAGTTTCTTAATTTTTCATTTTTTGCAGCAAATTTGTCTCTAACTTGTGAAATGGCTAATTCTAAATCACCATAAACCATTAGTAACTTGATACCATGCCTATTTTCTAGTTTAAGACCTAATAAGAGGGTCTCATATTCGGCAACATTATTAGTACATTCAAAGGTCAACAAGAAAGAGTATTTAATTTTTTTTTCATTAGGTGAAATAAGTACAACTCCTACTCCATTTCCTTCCTTACTGCAGGCACCATCAAAGTACAATTTCCAAATTAAGTTTTTATTTTGTTTAACTATTTGTGTAACTTTACTTATCTCTAAAGGTTTAGAAATAATTACCTAGAAAGTTGTCCATATCTGAATGGCAAAAGTAAGTTGCTTCATCAGGATCAACCTCTTCTATGAGATATGGGGATCTTGGCTCTTTGTTTATCCTCACCGCTATCCCTTTGACTGGAATAGTAGCATAGGATAGATTGAGCTGAACATGACCACCCACCAAATTTGACCATTGCTTGGACAACAACATTCCATAGTTCACAGGAACTTGTACCACAATGATGTATGTTTTATATGTGGTATCCGGGCAAGCTGGAAACCTGAACTCTACATCTTTCATAATACCCACCATAGGTATAGACCTGTTGTCCATGGCATAACACTTACCATAAGGTGTGTCAACAGGCATCTTGAACTCTCTCATGACATCTTCAGGCATGATGTTCACTGCTGCCCTTGAATCTATCATACAGTTCCTGACCATTTTATTGTTAATTAACAATGTCAAATAGAATGGATCAACTTGTGTGAGGCTTTTTGTGATAGACGTGCCTAAGTTGATTACTGGAGGATCCTCTTTCAACCTAGAAACATCATTTCTTATATCACCAACATTTGATATAATCTTTAGGGTCTCATCCTTATATTCTAGAAATTTCATCACTTCAAGCAAGGGCACATAAACTTTTACCTAAGACAACGCTTAAGACATGAAAGTTCCACAGTTTGAAGAAGGTTTACTAAAATGTTTCCTCTCGACTGGTTTGACCAATTTTGGCATTTCAATTTGTTTATTTTTTTCCGGTCTTGTCCCTCTCTTGGCACTTGCATCCTTGCCCTTGGACGCGTTACTATTGGTTTCACCCGATTTTGTGACCTTGGCGAAGATACCTGCTGGCTTGCCCTGCTCATTATTTACATTCCTATTTCTCAGCTGGTAATTAATTTTTACTTGTTCCACAACTGCAATAGTGAAAGCTTTCTTCTCCTCTTCAGTCAGATTTCTCAAAGAAGGCACTGCTTCTTCCTGAAACAATTTTCTCAAGGTAGGGATATCTTCATCATCATCAGAAAAAACTTGTTGTATACCATATTGCAAATTTTCTCTTCTTTGATGCACATTAGAATATTCTTCTTCTTCAGATAAATCCTCATTTCTTCCCCAATATGGACCAGATGAGAGGGCATTCACAGTTGGTTCATAATCCTCATTTTTATCTTCCTCTTCTATCAAGCCTTGGGCAATCATGCATTGTTCTGCAACATGAGGAAAATTACATACATCACACCATGGATACTCATCTACAAAGTTTGTGGTCTTCTTTAGTGGGTTAGGAGTCTCTTTGTTGGTATTTGGTTTTACTAGTTTTCCATCTTTCCAATTTGTGTTATATGGCATGTCATGCGACCTTGACCTATTGTAACTTATTTTCTTATTGTTCATGTATGGTGGCCTTTCATTATGATTTTTCTTACCCTTTAAGTCCTTGAGCATGTCCATGATTTGAGTAAGATCATCTTTCCTTGGAACCCTGGAGTTGTACAGCTTTGGATCATCTCTCTTAGCAACTTCCCCAACCACCTTCCTATTATTTTCAATAGTAGTAGTTGTTTTGAATGCTTGCTATAAAGTGTTAGGTCTATGAGACAAAATCTCATCATGAGTTTTGTTGTCAAAAGAAATTAAATAAAAGATAATAAAAATCAATCAATTGGTCTGACATCTTTGGGTATTCTATTTAATACTCTATTAAATCTTTTATTAAATTCAGCAACTGATTCATTTTGATTATTCCTTATGCTTGTTAATTCATGGAATGCAAATGAAGGATCATCGTGATCTCCAAATTCTTCCAATAATAGCATCACAAATTCCTGCCAGCTGCA